>NW_008606056.1:32314-54603 GCF_000691845.1 Merops nubicus | reverse complement strand
CGCCCAGCTCTCCTGCCTGTCCAGGTCAAGATGCTTGATTTGGAAAACTAATTTGGAAATACATGGCTTACAGTGACCTCCACATTCCTCTTCCAGGATAAACAGAGTATTTACACTGCCACCGTAACTAATCCACAGGAAGTTTTCTAGTAATTTCCAGGTTTCTGGTGAAAATCTGTTGAATTTTGATTGTATTTGAGGCAGAGAAAATCTGAACTAAATCTGCCAGAGTCAGTTGTGTTAATTCAGACTTGCATCAGTATTATTGGAAACAAAGTGTATGTTTATATTAAACACATTGAGAGTTATATGTTCTAGGAATGTAAAATGATGCAGGTACACTGCTCATATTTGTATTCAGTTTATAGCAGCCAGTTACACACATACTCTTGGTTCAAGAGCTTTCCAGTATAAATTTACACAGGTAATTTTATCTCAGATTGTTTGGTATTTGACACAAATGCTTTATTTCTGGAGTAAACTGATAATAGAGCTATCTATTTTTGAACAGGAGACTTAACCTTCATATCTGTCAATGAAAGCTGGGAATCCTAAGTCTAGAAAACCAAAAGCACGGATTATTTCTACATAAATTCTCAGAGTTTCAGAGGAAAAGAAGGGGTTATTTTCATTTTAGTCTGGGTCTGGCTTGTTGAATGCTTGGGCCTACTGAGGCAGTGTGGGTTATACATATACATGTGTGGAGGTGTGAATGTGCACCTTTTCTTACACATTGAACCTGAACTGGACTGTACTGGAGCCTTTTTGAAGTTCAGTACTGTTTTTCCAAGTTTGTTAGTAACTGCCTACTGCATTGAAAATAGGAATTAAAATCTTCTGTGGCCAGACATAGAGGTTCACTATTACCTGGGCAGGCCTCTCACTAATGGGCAGGAAGGGTTGTTTTCTACCTAATAAGCTCGCAAAAGGCAGAAAATGAACTATCAGGTGACACCAGCATGATCGGTCTGCCACTCACAAGGAATACAGTCCCAGAAATCCACTCAAAAATACTTTTTTTCTTTTGTTCTTTCCTTTTTCTAGAAAAAGCAAGTGAGTCAAACAAAGATCCGGGTGATCTCTACCATCCTCTTCATCCTGGCAGGCTGCGTTGTCTTTGTGACCATTCCTGCAGTTATCTTCAAACACATCGAAGGATGGACAGCCTTGGAATCCATCTACTTTGTGGTTGTCACTCTGACTACTGTTGGCTTCGGTGACTTTGTAGCAGGTGAGCACCTTCAAGCCTAGGTGCTGTGTGCAAGGACCTTAGCTCTCAGAATTTGTTTTCTGATGGAGGGAGGAGGCCTTTCACAATGTATTATATTCCAGTGAATTGATGCCAGGTGTTTCTGTTGGGGTTACTGTACAGTATGACATCCAAGTTGATTTAAGGTCTTGCAATCTACAGCTTGCGAGATTTCAGCAGCACAGATAATGTGAGCCTGGGAAGTTCTGATTAACCTTTATCATGCAATTAATTATGCACAAGTCAAATGACTTTCCCATTGAATTCAAGATTTGTAGTAGTCCATTAGGTCTCCATCTGGGGCTGGTTGCTGAAACAAGCAGCCAAAACGGTGAATAGATGAAGGTTTTACAAAGCAGGTTTGAGCCATAGGGCTGGAGAAATCTCCGGTCAGATGCAGTAGTGGGCTTCTACTACAGGAGCTGCAGCATTTCAGAAGCTGCATTTTGTTCTCTAACCTTGGCAGAAATTTTGACATTGCAGTTGCCCTGTTAAGGAAAACTGATTTTGGAAGAGAAGGACTAACGAGGTATGCATGTTAGTGCTAGGAGGATTAATCACAATCCGTGATTAACACAGTGCTAGCCAGAACTATAAATAACCAAGAGATGAGATTTTAATTTTTTTTTTTTTTTTTTTTTTCACTTTACTGATTTGCTGACAAAAAGGTGGTTTAAAATAAGTGGATTTTTTTTCCCCATTAGTGCAGAACCCATACACTTCATTCTGTTAGTGGTCCTAATTAAAGGCTTTAAGACGCCTTTGTTACAAACAGCCATACTATGCTACTGTTTTATTACTTTCTATAAATCAGTAAAATATGAATGAATTAAAAACATCTGTAGGGATATATAAAATTTTCTTTGCTGGAGAGCTGTAGACAAGTCTTTTTGTAGACAAGACTGTGATCTTCCTTTTTTACAGCATACTGCTATAGAATACATGAATTATTGAGGAAAAAAAGGCATGGAACAAAGAGAGCCCCAGGTATAAAAAACCCCCAAGAGTTCAGATATAGAAGAGATTGTCTGAGCTTGGTCCATTTTAACCACTTAAATGTGAAGAAAAGCTTACTGATAGTCTGTCTTTGTGGTAGCGCAATGTGAAATACTAATATTAATTATATTTTTCTTAAGCATATCACACTTCAGTCTTGTTTTCTTTAATAACATAATAGTAAAAAAAGGCCTGATTATTAAATTAAATTGTCCTAAATCCAACATGATTAGGAGAATATAATCCACAGCTGGATGGCTACTAACACCAAGGATTTTTCAAAAATCAAATGGAGAACCCTCAATAAGAGAACTTCAGAGGCCATCCCATGGTAAGAGTTTAAGGTGGATATCACAAGTAGATTTGGGTTTCATTGCTGGTTTTGGGACAGATTTTCTCTCACTTTTCTGTTGCTTTAAACTCTTCATATTTCTGTCCTTTGATATCAAAAGGAAATATGTCACATTAGATTGGGTAAAACAGCATCCATGGAGGTATGCTTATTTATTCCCTCTAGAATGTGTTCCAACTCTTGCCAAACTGGGAAAGGTTTTGTACTGCTGTTGGAAATACAACTGTGGATGGAGCCTGGAAAATATGGAATGTCTGATAGGCTGAAAAAAAGTGGTCTCATGCTTTCTCAGTCGCCTGATTACTCTGTAAGACAGACCTAGACAATCTGCTTCATAGCAAGCTTCCTCAGGGACGTGTATGATCAGAAGAGCCTTGTTGTACCATAGCAACAGCAGCCCCCACCTCTCATTGCTTCCCACTCTTAAAGACTGGAAAAAAGAGAGTGATTTCTGTGGTGTATGGGGAGAGATTAATATCAAAACCAGTATCTGGGTCCCTGCCAATTCTCAAATGTCTGGGCTTCCATAGGGATGTTTGATTACTGTACATACCCTCATATGAGTCTGGATAAAAGTAAAGAGTCGTAGGAATGTCTCAGATTGCAAAAAGCTCAGGGGGAAATGCTGTACTGTGCTGTCCAGTGATTTAAATGGGGGAAAATCATAAAAGCTCTCTGTAGTTGTACAGAAGTACAGATTGTTGTCTACCTCTTGTCTCACCAAGACTGGAGTTCAGGAAATTCACAGTCCTCTGCCTGAGTACCCTGATAAGCTTGCTCTTCAGGCAGAGGTTTACACAGGTGCCATCAGGGCTGGTGTTGCTTCACCTGCATTGAGGGATATGGCTGTGCAGCTGCTTTGCTGCTCTCTCTTCAACTCAGGGCTGTGCCTGCCTCTCACAGTGCCTCACAACTGCAGCGCCCACAGCACTGTGATAGGCCTGGGAGTCTCAAAAGTGAGGGTGTAGTTGATTTTTTTCTGGAAAATTTATTCTGTTCTGTGATAGGTAGCAGCCTGTCTACTACTGCGTTTATTTTAGGCTCTTCATAGTCCATCAGAGTTGCCAAATGTCTCACATACTTGTTTTACCAGCTCATTCTAAAACATGCACGAATACAATAGATGATATTTGTTGCTTCATTTGATCCATATCACCTCTCAAGTCACTGGCCAGAGAATGCATCCATCTAACTGATACCCAAGCACATGGTATATCCTTATTATCAGGGCTGATGCAGAGTTGGCTTTCTGTCAGATATCCTAATTTGGAGAAGGCAAAGCTACTTTTCTTTCTCCTGAACATAGGTCTCTGAATCCCATAGTGAAAATAAATAAAAAAAAAAAAACAAACAAACTGGAAAACCCTATAACCCTGGAGGGTTAACTGTAAAGTTGCTCAGCTACAAGGCTGCAGTCAGTTCATAATAAGGAAGACTGTTAAATTTTTCTGTATTAAACTTTTCTCTTGGAAGTGTGTTCAGGCTGTCACAAGTACTATCAAAGCAAGAATTTCAGACTTGCTTCAGAGTAGGAGCAATACAAAGAGAAGTGTTTACTCTGGCAGGTCACATAGCAGCAGAACAATAGGTAATTTTGAAGAGTCTTAAATTAAAAACAGATGGTGTTCCTTTCATCTGACAGGCCTCGTCTATTATTAGAACTACTGTGGCATTGGCAAGAGTCAAGAAATACTTTCAGGAATTTCTCAGGATTGCAGATATTTTGTCATAATTGTGGCATGTCATGATTCCTAAGGATAAGTATATGCCTATTTCAGGAGGAAATGCTGAAATCCATTACCGGGAGTGGTATAAACCCTTAGTGTGGTTCTGGATCCTCGTTGGCCTTGCCTATTTTGCCGCTGTCCTGAGTATGATTGGAGACTGGTTAAGAGTCCTGTCCAAGAAGACAAAAGAAGAGGTATGACGAGTAATTGCTCAGTAGTTTGTCATTTTATAAGAGGGGTTTAAATACCTGATTTCTGCTTGCCTAAAGAAGGATGCTCCTCTGCATGCGTAATGCTCAGTATTCCCTGTGGTTTACTCCACTGGCTGCCTTTGGTATCCAGTTAGCTCTGATCTTTAGCTCCTTCACAAAGGGTGGAAAAAAAGCAACAGGAACAACCTAGGTTGTTACATCTCTATTGGTACTGCTACACATGAGTAGGATTGCAATTATGGAGTTAGAGAGGCCAGCCTTCACTCTGAAACTAGATACAAAATTGTGATTAAAATGTCAGTATTCTCTTTAAAAATTGCAGATGCATAGGTGTTGAAAACATTAGTTGACTCTCTTCATTATGAAACAAGAATCTGCCTTTAGACAAGGGTTTTATACTGTTTTCCCACCTTTCCCTATGTCAGGGAATACGATTCTGAAAAAGAATTTATCTTTGGGCCCCTTACTTATTATTAAAAACTGAAGAAATTCTGTAGTCAGCTTCACGTAGGATGTAATTAGAACATGTCCTTCATGGTTCAAAGACAGTATTGCTAATGCTTCATTCAAATAAGAGTGGAAAACAGAAGGCAATTACCATGACTCTAGACCTGGAGCCTATTGTGGAGGACGTTATAATTTCAATTTTTAAGGCTATCTCCTCCTATAATATTAGCAAAGCCAGGGTTAGCCAAACAGTAGGCATAGACAAAGTTTGGCAGAGGGCTAGTGCTGTTTATAATTTATGAAGGCATCAGCACTACCCAGTGCATCCCCTGTGCATCTCCATGAATAAAGAGGGCTTTACAGAGAGTTTGACTATCATCAGCAGGCACCTATAGGTGGGAATCTGATCTCTCATAGTGAATTTGAGGTGCCTGCTGCCACAAGTATTACAGTTCTAAATGGACGCCTGATCATCTGGCCTGAGGAACCAAAGATCCCTTGTGGATCACCGAATGCAGAAACTGAGTACTAGCTACAGCAGCCCAAGAAAACCATTGACATTGGTGGGCTCCTGCAGAAATTGTACTCCTGAATCTGTTCTCCTTTAGCTGAACTTTGGAAAAGGCCTGTGTTGACGGAGATATTGCTTGGTCATTTATCTTATTTTTTTTCTCATTTTGGAAGAAATATTTATTCAATACAGCAGCCATTCTTTATTCTTAGCCATTACTCTGCTCTCAGGTGCAAAGGACTAAAACAGAGCAAAGCAGTGAGACATTTAAAGACATACCCCTGGTGCCCACAAGGATACATGGTGACAATTCTACTAGCTGGATTGAGAGGGTGGTATTTGGACAGTTATACAATGGCAACCTCCATTAACGACAGCTACATTTGTCCCTGATAATGAATCCTAGACTCTATCAGTCAGAGGTCCACTGGAAATTATTTAATAGGTATCTCCGATGTTAATTGCTCTGTGGCAGCAAACAGAACCTTCAATGGGACTGAACAGCTCCACCCATGAGCAATACTGGAAAATGTTACTCTATTACTACACTGGCTGTTGTGCTGTTCTGAAGCATATTGGTATAACATGATGATGATCAACTATGTGAGATGAATTTTGCTTACTCCTGACCGTCTACCACTGATATTCTCAGTCAGGAATTTTGTTCTTATCCAAGGAGGGATTAGCATGAACACCTCCCATAATGTAACACAGCTATAAAATGCACAGGGTGGCAAAAATGTGAAACAGCAAACGAGCTGTATACCACACAGGCCATTCGCTAGTGACTAGTTGGTGTGTTTAGGACTTGCCCGGTATGGCCACTTTGTTGCTGAAGTTTGGGTCCAGATGGATGCACTGGAGCTGGGACCTGTTTCTAATCCCACACCAGACAAGAAAGTGCTTGTGCTACATTCCTATAGGAAAGACTGTTGCTTCACTTTTTCTTTTCTGTTTTCTTTTTTTTTTTTTAATGAATTTCTCTCTCTTGTTGTGAAGGTTGGAGAAATAAAAGCCCACGCGGCGGAGTGGAAAGCGAACGTGACGGCTGAGTTCAGAGAGACCCGTCGGCGGCTCAGCGTGGAGATCCATGACAAGCTGCAGCGGGCGGCCACCATTCGGAGCATGGAGCGCAGGCGCCTGGGCCTGGACCAGCGGGCCCACTCCTTAGACATGCTCTCTCCAGAGAAGCGCTCTGTCTTTACTGCCTTGGAAACAGGACGCTTCAAGGCCTCATCTCAGGAAAGCATCAACAACAGGCCTAACAACCTGCGCCTTAAAGGGTCAGATCAGCTCAACAAGCACGGGCAAGGGGCATCAGAGGACAATATCATTAACAAGTTTGGATCATCAGCTAAGATGACCAAAAGGAAAAACAAAGACCTCAAAAAGACCATCCCTGAGGATGTGCGTAAAATTTATGAGACCTTCCGAAACTACTCCTTGGATGAAGAAAAAAAGGAGGAGGAGACGGAGAAGATGTGTAATTCTGAGAACTCTTCTAGCACCGCAGTCCTGACCAACTGCATCCAGCAGCACTCAGACTTGGAGAATGGAGTGATCCCCAATGAAACCAAAGAAAGGGAACATGAAAACAAAACGTTACTTGAAGACAGAAATTAAATGTAAACCATGCTTGACTTGAATTAACAATGTTAATGTTTTTATATACGTATATATATTGAGACACGTGCCTTATACAGACTCCTTATTCAGTCTGAATTATATAGCATCGAAGAATATTTCACTGTGCCATAAAGACTCAAGCTTGCTCTGCCAAAACAATTCAGGAACGCAGCACTGCAGAATGGCAACAGAAAGCTACGCACATGGAAATTTCAGCTTGTGTAAGATTACCAGGACAAGACACAAAGGAAGAGACTGAACCACGGCAAATCACCAGAGTGCTCCTGCCATGGCATAATACGAGACAAAGGGCAGCTATGTAAGAAGAGCATTTGAAAGGGATGAAGAAGAAAGTGTCTTTGTGATGAAGTACGCATCTATAAAGCCTTCCCCTGGTGATTAAAAAGAGGAGAAATGATTGGAGTGAACTAGAAACTTTCAGTAAGGCTTAGTTTACGTTTCGGCACGTGATCCAAGCTAGGTATTTTTTTCTCATTTTTGAGTCAGAAGCATTATCTTTCTAAACTCCAAAAGAATGTCCATGGACACAGCCACCAGCTGGGCCGCTGGTTTGAAAAATCAACACAGACATATTAAGGGTCGGATTGCTGTTTTCATTAAAAAAAAAAAAAAAAAAAAAAAAAGAAAAACCACCTTTGTGAGTATTTAACTTAAGCAGTGGCAAAATAAAAAAGAAAGAAGTAAAATAAATGGATTTTTTTTCTCATGTAAGAAATACTCAGTGTAAACTCACAGCAAGAAAGCGTGTATGAAGAAAATGCAACATCATATGCTATGTTGTTTAAAAGAAGAGAAGCATTAATTTAATGATATTTGGCTATGAAACGGTGGGCCAACTGTTTTTTTTTTTTAATGAATTTATCATTCACACTACCACTGAAAAAAACCTTCAATTTTAATGCTGTAAAACTATGAAGACAGAAAGAATGCTATAGCTTTTGCATGTCAGCAAACTGCTGTTCTCTGTAGCTGAATCTGAATTTTTAAAGACAGATGTAAGAGCTTAAATGCTATTCAGAGGAGGGCCAGGGCAACCATTGAACCTCAGGGCTCTCTACCCCTTTTGCTGGGCTTGGGTTTAGACATGAGCTGCACTCATAATCTCAGAAAAAAAAAGAAGACATTTAGGAAAAGAAGTTAGAAAAATATGGTGGGAATCTTTTAAGTGCTTATAGCTTTAAGTGCCATTAATGCTGTCATATTTTGTAACTTTTTAAACAAGTATTTTGAATTATTTGTTTTATTTCCTTTCAGGTACTATTTGTTTGACATTTGCTATCTTTTTTCTTGATAAAATCTAAACACAAGCTTTCTGCGTTTCTAGACTAAAGTGAAATGTAACCAAACTGTGGGCATTTTTAAAAAAATCGTTTGTGGTTTCTGGACGTATAGATATAAGAAACATAAATGTCCCTAGACTTCACGGTAAATATTCCAAGAAAAGGCTGCAAAATAAGTAACAGGACTTGCAAAACACACTACATTTTTGGTAGCCTCAGCCTGTGGGCTACTGTGTTTGCTATTGCAGATATAAGATTTTGCATGCTGGAAATGAGATACACATAATTGCACCAGCAATGCTTTCACTGCACCGTCACAAAATTCTAAATGGCCTGCAATTCAAACTGTAGCCTTATTGATAAAGTATGCATGGATGTAGATGGCAGAGACATAGGGAGGCTTACAAGCTAAGCCAAGCATATAGACACTGGCAGATCATACAGACATAGGGTTTTCCAATTGCATGCCCATGTCTGCACACACAAAAATGTACACTTCATTTGTTGTGATGGTTTCTGAGATTTTATGCACAGTGAGCCAACTTAAAATCTAGTCACTGGAATACATGATTGCCATGGCTATGAATAGAAGCATGGCAATGCAAATACAAATTTGGAGTATGCCTATTTGCATATGGAATTGACTACACAACTTGCAAGAGTGCAATGTGGCTAGTGCAGAGGAGGAAAGAAGTTCTTGGTGTGTTCTCTATGCTGGTTCACTTCACTCGAAATATCATACAGTCTTTCTAATTTTATTTTTTGTTTGAAAATTAAGGCTAAAAAAAGGAAAGTTTGAAAAATTTCAAGTCATTTGGGATTGCTTTAACTCAATAAAATCCAAGAGAATTAGCTTACTGGAGGCAGGGCAGCAAGCCCAGTCTCCGGGGAAGGTTTCATCTGACTCCAGAGCTGCTGTGGCTCCTGCAGGCTTTTGTGCCATGCAGCCGCATTCTCTACTTCACAGTAACATAGATGGCTGTTTGTGGCCATCCTCTGATCCTGTTCTCCTCAAGCTGCAGGCAGACATCTGCAGGAGGCAGGTCTCTTCAGTCATGGGAGTCCTTTAGCCCTCTTGTTGCCCCTGGCTTTGAGCAGGCCTGGGATGAAGTCTAGCCTCTCGTGCCACACATGAGCAGATTTTCTGAAGTCTCACTCAGAAACAGAGCAAGTCATATTGTGCTAATTCTGTAATGCTGTCCCAATCCGATGTCGGGGGAGGTTTTGATACGATCCCAAGAGTGCGATTAAGACACAAGCAAGGTCAAATGCCGTACACCCAACACAGTTTTTATTACGAAAAGAGAACAACAGTAGAAAAGAGTAGCAATAGGACAGAGTGAAAATAAAAGGCAGAAATGAAACAAACGGTCAGTAGAGAGTCGCCAGAGCAGTGACCACCATGGGCCCGCAGCGCGCCGTCGGGCTGGAGCCATCTCAGCTTCGGGGGTGGGCAATGGAGCAGCAGCGAGGTGGTGAGCAGGCCAAAGATCCCTGAGCAGGCGAGCCCGTGGTGAGCAGGTGAGGGAAAAGAGAGAGGGAGAGAGAGAGAGACCTGGGCAGTGTCTACACCGGCTCAAATAGGGTTTGGGCTGGGTACTGATGTCCCGGCCCAAACCCTTAAGTCCTCTCCAGGCTAGTGCAGGCTCTTTCAGGGGCACGCAGGTACCATGTGTGTGTTGCAAGCGGAGGGGCTGCCGGCCCTGGGCATGGGCGGCCCCGGGCACAGGGCCTGTCCTGTGCGGACGCCCATGCTGCACCTCCCCAGCCGGGGGTGGGTGTGACAGGCCGACAGTGCGCCCGGGGCTTTTGGGATGGCCCCTGACTCACGCACGTGCTCGGCACCTGACAGCGTGGTCCGGGCCCAGACAAGCTCTGCCCAGCTCACACAGCTCTTCCACATGTGCAGTCCTCCATCCAAGGCTATCTTTGAGAGAGACACTCCATGGTTTAGTCCTTCACAAGTGCCAAGATAGATGAAGCATACTTGGATGTACTAAGTTTTTATGTTGTTCAGAACTGGGGTTTTATTGTGGTCTGGCAAGAAGTTAGGAGATAAAGCTGCAATTTAGATTTGCTTTTAAATTCCAAAAAGGTTCAAAAGAGCTCAGACGTGTGATTTAGTTTGCAGGAATTAAAATGCTGCCTGGTTATACCACCCTGCACTTTGCTTGTATGGAGTGTCAAGCACGTAAAAGCATCTCATTTGACAACACATGCTTCATACTGCATAGACTCTGCTAACTGTTCTCCTTGGTTACTGAATGCCAAAACCAACATCATACATGCAGTGTTATTTGTTCCTCACCTGAGTGCTTGCGAGAAATGCTTGTCTGTAATGGAAAAGTCCTGCATGGATGCACAGGCAGCTGTAAGGATATGGGAGATACATTTCCTGTACGTGGAGTTTTAGGCTTAGTCATAAGCCAGAGCATTTCGGCTGATTAGGATCAGGGAAAGCCAAAGTCTGTCTTGTAGAACTTGTCTGCCTGAGCCATGAAGTTGAAAACAAGCCAATGTGGACAGAGGAGGCAAAGTTTGGTGGCCAAATTCAGAACTGATTCCTCTGATGGGATAGAAAGATAATGCAATCTTGGCATATTCCTCATCTCTAAACTTTCTGAGTTCTCAGTCTGTCCCTTGTCCGGATTCTAGCTGATGATGCGTGTGTCTTACTCTAGTTTCTGCCTAGTCATGCCTTGCAGGAGTCTCTTCCTGACATTTCATCAGCTGTGACTTGAGCAGCTGCTGGTTTGGGATATGATAGTTTCAGGGACAAAGGGTGATGCTGAATAAAATCCCTGTGAGATACTGAACAGAGCATTTAATGACCTTTTACATGAAAGCAAAATGCTCTCTTTCAATACCAACACATTTCTGTGTGTGAAACTTGCTGAGAAAGCTGCCAGTCTGCTACTGGAGTAAGTACTTTCTCCTGTATGATTGCTCATTATGTACCCCAATACACATTTTTTATAATGGGAAGGGCAAATGCTGTATTGCACAGGGGACCAGAGAGAAACATCTGACAATTCAAATAACATTTTAATGTCCTAAATTACTTTTCCCCTTGTAAAGGCCATCCCTTGGTTTTAGTCATATGCAACACTTTGAGAGAGAATCTCAGTTCAGACGTCAGGTGGTTTTATGTCTAAAATTCTCATCCTTTGGCTGTAGAAATATTTTTATAATATTTACTAAAAACTTGTGATGCTATTGCTAGTGAGGCTGTTCCACCACTATTGAAAGTTTTAGCAAAAGTTTGTCTGAACCATAGCCCAAACTCCTTGATCTAAATTACACACTTTCACAGTAGCCGCAAAATAAAAAGTCAAACAAAAGGGTGACTTACTGACTTTAACTCTCAGATCCTTCCCTGAGCATACGACATGACACCGAATTGGGACCTGAAAGAACAAAGGAAATGGATTTTCTGTATCTGCAGCCTTCATATGTAGAGGATGACTCAGCTTCTGTTTTACTGCAGCTTTTGGCTTTGCAGTCCCACATTCTACTGCCTTGTGCAGGAGGACTTTGTCATGCTCTTTTGGGGATGCTCCCGTTAAACCATCAGTGAACTTGTGCAGATTTTGAATGAGTGGTTTTGAAAAGCTTTGTAACTTCATCCATGTGTCAGTCTGTGAATTTCATTATTATTTAATAGGGAACATTATTTCTAATAAATTATATTAGGAATAATAGTAAATAACATCCCCATCCCCTCTGGCCCCCAGTGATTTATATTAGTGAAATCTGATTTTAGTCATTGCTATGAAATTAGAAAACAACAGATCTTCTGCTGTCTGGCTTTATGATGTGTCTAGTACAGGTCTGCTTCTGTCAAAGCCATTAATGGGCTATGCCAGAGACTTTCTGCAAAATTCTCTAACCCACGATAAATGAAAATACGTTTGTGAGTTTAGGGTGTTAAAAAACTCTTTGAGTTTTCCAAGTAATTTGAAGAATTTGTGTTTATGCTGTACATGGGCTGTTTGTTTGCCAGCTTTGGTCTTCTCAGGGGCTTATTCGTGTTGTCAGGTGTCATGATGTGAGGTTATCATGATGTCTGCTAGTCTAACTTTTCACATCCACTAATAACACATTACAGGCTTTATCTTATGTTCTGTACTAACTTAGAACAAGAAGTCTTCTACTAAACATATATGAATTTAAAAGATGACTGGGAATGGTTTCAGTCCATCCTGTACATCTCTTTGTTCTGAACTATATTTTGTCTAATAGGCCAAAATCTGCCCTCATCAAGTCAGTACAGTAAAGTGGAGCTAGCTCATTATTTTCAAGCTTTTTACAGCAAAAAATCTGCTGTTTTAACTCATCTCTACAGTGCCATTTCCACATTACTGGGATGGCATTACCTCAGTACTAAATGCATATAATCTCAGCTTCAGAAACTATTCCCTAGGCAATTAAATATCAATGAAAACACAAATGCAAATCAACACAAATCTGAGAAACTCAAATAAAGGCTTGTAGATTAATGCTATGGAGCTAGTTGCCTGAAATATATCGTCCGAAAAATGCAGGTCTGAAAATTCCCTTAGGTTGCTTAATTCTTCCCAAGGCCTCCATCTCCTTTGCTACCAGCAGCAGTCACCCTCAACAGTATTGCTGATCTGGATGTTATTTTTTTCCTCCTCTCAGTACAATTGAAGTAAATAATGATGTTGACTCATGCTTTTGAAATCAAATACTGAGGAAGCAGTTGTGAAAGCTAAGTTGGGGGTGTCCTGATGTAGCCAGCATATGCTCGGTGAACTGGATCATGCTGGGATGAGAAGGTTTCTCTGGAGCCAGATCCTGTCCACAGCACTGGTGAGTTCTCAGGAGCTAGCTGAAAAAAGGCCCCATATGAACACATGCACATGCCCATCCTTCACATGGCACATGTAATCAGTCTTGCACACAGATTTCATGGTGATGCCCCCTCTCTCTTCACACAGGTACATCTGAACTTCTGTCCTTCCTCATCTCTGTTGATGGGTCATGTCTGAGCTGAATCTTATCACCAGGAAATACCAGTGCTGCTATTTCCTGGAGAAAGTGGACATTTCTCTAACAAAAATGGCCTTTTGAGGCAAATAGGATTTGCTTTCCTTAGCTGAACTCCTTGTGAGCAGATTGCAGGCAGGTGATGTTTGGCATGTGAGAGAGAATAGTTTAGTTTCCCAAATATATTCCACCCACACACTTTTTTTTTCCTTGTGAGAACTGAGTGCTTAAAAAGGAAAGCTTACGGTGCCTATTGTGAGATGTAAGCCAAATACACCAGCTTTCAGCCTACCATTTAGGAGTTTCTTAGATCCTGGAGTCATGTAGTAGCTATAACTAGAAAAAAGGCATCTGGATCATAGCTTCCCAAAAATTTAAATTCATTCAGGCCAGTGTTCCGATGTAGTTTTAGACAGAATTTTTTCCAAGTTCTAATAGAATTTGATTTGGATGTAATTTTCAGCCTTGCATTTGAAAAAAAAAAACTGTCTTAAAATTTGGGAAAACATTTGAGTGGGATGCTGATTTACTACTTTTAATTGTTAAATTCAAGTAATAGTATAAGCAATTGGTAAATCCACTTGCAAGAAAGTTCTATATACTTTTGTCTCTGTCCCTCTCTCTCTCTCTGATTTTATGGTGCTTTAGAAAGGCATTTTCAGAAAAGGGACAATTTCATTAATATCATTACCAGGGTACAGAGCAGAATGTGCTTGTACCACCTTGATAAGTTTTGCTGCTATTGTCTTTATTTTATGATGTAATGTTTTACAAAGATGGAAAAAAAAAAGTTGCAACAAAGACCTTCTGGATGATGAAAACATTTTCTGGTTGTGTGTTGTTTTTTTTTTCCCCCCTCTCTCTGTTGTTCTATCATCCAACAAGGGCAGAGGAGCTGTAATTAATCTTTCCTTTTTCATGTCCCCATGGAAAACAATGGACTGCAGGTAATGTCACTGTTGTGGGTTCTTTGTGCTTGTTTTTGCCCCTCCTACCTCTTCTTGCTGGTTGACAATCCAGACTGCAGTGTTTTACAGGTTTCTTATTCAACAAGCAGTGGCACTGGGCTGGTTTCAGGAGAAAGGCACAAACTTCCAGCCATACATCTACTTGTACTGAGCCATGTTTCTGCATCTGGTGATCAGTCAGTAGGGAAGTAAGCAGCAGAACTTCAAGGAGTCTCTGTCTCTCTCCTAGTCTCTCTCTCTATAAATTACTTGCGAGGATGTCTCAAAGAAGTTAATAATGTAGAGAGGAGCAAGGAGGAGAAGCATTTTGACCTTGAGAAGCAGAGAAAAGGTTGAGATTGTCTTTTACTATGAATTCTTCTGTCTTTTTGCAGCTTTTTTGGTGACTTCATGTTGTCAACTTTCTATGTGAGGCCTGTTTCCCCTTGTTGTTTTTCATCACCTGCAAGACAGGCCAGTCATAGTGCACTCATGGAGGGTGCAAATTCTTGAACTACAGTTCCTTTGTCAGAAGATGGGGGGGACAAAAAAATTCCTGCAATCATGGTTGACATTTCTGTGTAGTATACATAAAGACCCCTCACGGCTGAGCCTTCCCTTGACTTTGAGAAAAAAAAAGAAAAAAGGCTTCTCTGGACTGAGAAAAAAAAAATCTGGTTCTGTGCTACTCTTTATATGCTGTTTGTGCTACATGTTCCATACTGGTTCTTGTTACTTGTTGTGTATTAACTGTCACGATAGTGACATATGTCAGTCAAGACTTATTCCTCCAAAGCCTACCCCGTATTTCCAAATTACCTCTCTTCCCCTATAAGCATATCTCTTAATTGGGCCTGCTTTAGCTACTTTATATCAGTCTTGTAAAAATGGTTATTTGCATTTTCTTGTTCATGCACATTCTCATTCTGCTTATTCACCTGATTTCCATGTCCAGGATATGACCTCATCTTATAGCTGTTTGCTCTGGCTTTGTGACTCATTGTATGGGATATACAGAAGGCTACTTTGTTTTTAGAATCCAACAAGCTGCCATCTCCAGCCCAGCAGACCCAAGTTACTCTTCCTAGAGGTGATTGAGAAAGTGGAAAACCAAGAGGACAGATGTGTGACAAGCTGTGAAATACATTTTTTCTGCTCCGAAATCTATAGTGCTAAGGGTTGCACTGAGATTCTTGCTGAAACATGATTTTCTCAGTACAGTCTGCTGTTTTGCATAACACCAACTATTTTTGAAGCAAATTGTTACATTAAAGTTGCATTAGAAATAATAAATTAAGAACTAACATACTAAAACTGAATAGTGCAGGAATCATAGAAAATACCTTTGAGATCATTGAGTCCAACCATTGGCTTAATTCTACCAAGTTCACTGCTAAACCATGTCCCTAAGCACCGTATCTACATGACTTTTAAACCTGTCCAGAGATGGTGACTCAGAACTTCCCTGGGCAGCCTGTTCCACCACTTAACAACTCTTTCAGTGAAGAAATTTCTCCTAATATCCAACCTAAACCTCCCCTGGTGCAAACTGAGGCCCTTTTCTCTTGTCCTATCACTTGTTATTTGGGAGAAGAGACCAACACCCACCTCACTACAACCTCTTTTCTGCTAGTTGTAGAGAGTGATACGATGTCCTCTTAGCCTCTTCTTCTTCAGACTAAACAGCCCCTGTTCCCTCAGCTGCTCCTCATGAGACTTGTGCTCTAGGCCCTTCACCAGCTTAGTTGTCCTGCTCTGGACATACTCCAGCACCTCAATGTCTTGTATTGAGGGGCCCAAAACTGAACACATTGTTCAAGGTGTGGCCTCACCAGTGCCAAGTACAGGAGGATGATCACTTGCCTACTCCTGCAGGCCACACTGTTTCTGATACAAGCCAGGATGCTGTTGGCCTTCTTGGTCACTTAGACACACTGCTGGCTTGTGTTCAGACAGCTGTCAACCAACTCGTCCAGGTCTCTTTTGGCTGAACAGCTTTCCAGCCACTCTTCACCAAGCCTGTAGTATTGCATGGGGTTATAGTGGCCCAAGTGCAGGACCTGGCACTTGGCCTTCTTGAAAGGAGATTTACACACAGATTTCATAGTATGTTACTTGGGCTGGCAGATGTCAAGCTGATTTCCAGCAAAGCTTTAGATCATTCCATGGAGGACACTGGAGACTTTTCCACTGTCAGAGACTGCCTCTGGGTCATGCCTTCCTCCCCTTCTGGCACAAGGTGCTGATATTTTTCTTGATGGTGCTCCCTTGATCTACCATTTCTTTGGCAGAGTCCCCTACTGTCTTTTGGGAAAATGTAATTACTGAATGAAATGTAAACAGGATGGACACCATAGGTTTGACTTGAAGCAGTTAGCTAAATGGACCTGTGCCACCATTTCCTTCTAAGGTTTATTACACGACTAGGAAGAATAAAGCAGTAAAATAAGGTTGTGGCTTCTTCATTATGTTGGGACTGTGACTCTTGGTTGTGCACATGAAGAATGTGCTTATGATATCTGCTCCATTAAACTGAACTGCAATGTGCTAAGTAGGTGAATTGGTGGGATTCCAAAACTGAAGTCCTTCTTTCTTTCTTTCTTTTAAAATCATGAGAATAATTAAAAAAAGAGAAGATTTTATAATGAGCAACACGGTCATAAATTACAGAATAGTAAGGGCTGGAAGGGACCTCTGGAGATCTAGTTCAACTCCCCTGCTAAAGCAGGTTCACCCAGAGCAGGTGGTACAGGAACACATCCAGGTGGGTTCTAAACATCTTCAGAGAAGGAGACTCCACAACCTCTCTGGGCAGCCTGTCCCAGTGCTCTGTCACCCTCACAGTAAAGAGGTTTTTCCTCATGTTCACATGGAACCGTCTGTGTTCCAGTTTGTGCCTCTTGCTCCTTGTCCTGTCACTGGGCACCACTGAGAAGAGTTTGGCCCTATCCTCTTGACACCTGCCCTTTAGATGTTTATAAGCACTGATAAGTCCTAATTTTTAGTAGAAATTTGAATATATGTTGAGATGGAAAATTTACTGTCATATTCAACCAAAAGCAAGAAAAGCATGAATATTGTAAATCCTGGGGAGAAAAACAAAACAAAACAAAACAAAACCCCAAAACCTCCAAACAACCCAACCAACAAAATCCCCAGACCAAAAGCTTTTCCCTAAGCCACTATCTCACTGACCATGTGTGCACTTCTGTGCATTTCATCCTTTTGCAGGTGGCATTAATGAAAATAAAGACATGCACACTGCATTTTGCTCTTGTTAAACTTTCAGAGCTAATCCAATAAGGAGAGTCAGCTGGCTATTGATCTCTTGTATGCACTATGTACAGGTCTAACAATTGCAACTTAATTCTTTCCCCTTGCATGAATATCTGTGCAGAAAAAGAGACATAGAAAGTTCCACAAAGGACAGAGTTTGGCCTGCACATCATAGAATTGTTTTGGTTGGAAAAGGCCTTTAAGAACATCAAGTCCAACTGTTAACTGAATCTCTTCTCTCTCTGAGGGTTTATGGGAAAGAAAGTACCCAGCACGTTCCAGAGCACAAGACAGGAATGCAAGGATTGAAAAGAAACAAACCAGCATGTAAACTGAGGCTGTTTTGCAAAGAGTCATTAAAACCAGAGAGGAACCTCAAGATCTTCAGCAATCATTGTTACATCTGTTAATGTGTTGAGAGGCTGGAACCAGGCTAAGTGATGCTCCTCCACAGGGTGAATACAGCAGCAGGCTGGAGGGGTGAAGCACTAACAATGACTGTGTATTTTGTTCCAAGGGAAATAAGCACTGAGTAATAACAAGATTTCCAGTGATCCTTAGATGCAGAATGATACGTGTTGTGCTGTTGGATTTACACTGAAGTATTTAATCCTCCAGCTGGAGCGTGTCCCAGAGACAACAGCTCGCTCAGCTGTTCAGCCCAGACTCTTTGCTAGAGCAGGTCCATCTTGAGGGGAATGCATGCCATGCTGTGAAGCCAATTATATTATTTTATTTCTATTCCTTGTTCTGATGTAGTTTAATTTGATAAATGAAATAATTTGTTGTGTTAAATAAAAACCCAACAAAACAACAACAACAAAACCCTTGTAGGCTGTAATTGTCACCTTTTTCTCTTGATTCCCTTCTGCACCGCTGCCTGCTGAGAATGAATTATAACACAGCACAGTCTTGCTGTTTGAGGAAAGGTGTGTGACTGGATTTTTCATGGGAAGGAAAAGAGGAAAGATTCCCCTCAAGTCTGAGCTAGTCTTAAAATTAATTGGAAAACAGATTTTTTACTATCTCACCCTGCAAATACGAATTTCTTTTTAGCTGGAAGTTATTTTGTCTTTCACAACAACTTTAAATGAATAATTTCATTTCTGCTTCTCATTACTTAAGTTTTCTGCCTGGCTAAGTCTGCTCTGATCTCTTAAAATAGGTGTTTTCCTCTCTGTAGACTAGACCAACTTCCCTCAGGCTGAGCACTAATACATTAGCCATGCCCGCTTAAAATCCTGCATCAAGAAATCTGGGTTTATTAGCTCTCATTTGGCAGTTCCCAAACAAGTCACTTTAATGCAACAGCAAAAAAAGGTTCAGGGTGTGCTTGGCAATTTCTCTTGCCCATCATTTTTCATCCATCCCTCCCTGGGTTTCCTATTCCTGCTCCTCTGCTCCTCATTAACACCCTTAGCAAGGGGCCCACCTACAGTAAATTGAATTTGAGTTCTCTGCAAGGTAGTTACTGATGTTTTTTCATGTGTGCGAAGGGAAGCTCTGAAGGCCAAGAAAACCGAGGTGCTTTCTATAAATACAATATTGTCATATTTGTGGTCCCAATGCTGCTTGTTTTAAGCAATGACCATCTCAGCCACTGTGTGGATCTCTGCCTATTGGTCTAGACAGACTTATCTGTTATTAACATGTGTAGTAAATTCCCTCTGAAAGTCCAGATTATGGGAAACTGAGAACACTGGGGATGTCTTCAGGTGTTGAAAAAAGTTTCAAAGAAATACAGTGTTATGGCCAGGAGGGGCAATGGTATCTTGGGGTGCATTAAGAAAAATGTATGCAGCAGAACAAGGGAGGTCCTGCTCCCCCTCTACTCTGCCCTGATGAGACCTCACCTGGAGTATTGAGTCCAGTTCTGGGCTCCCCATTTCAAGAGGGACAGAGGTCTACTGGAGAGAGTCCAGCAAAGGGCTAAGCTGGTGACTGGGAGACTGGAACACCTGCCCTATGAGGAGAGGCTGAGAGACCTGGGGCTTTTTAGTCTGGAGGAGAGAAGACTTAGGAGGGATCTAATTAATGTGTATAAATATATGAGGGCTGGGTGTCAGGAAGGAAGGGGCAATCTCTTCTCACCTGTACCCTGCGATAGGACATGGGGTAATGGACACAGACTCGAGCAGAGGAAGTTCCACCTCAACATCAGGAAGAACTTCTTTACTGTAAGGGTTCCAGAGCACTGGAACAGGCTCCCCAGGGAGGTTGTGGAGTCTCCTTCCTTGGAGACTTTTAAGACCCATCTGGATGTGTTCCTGTGTGACCTGCCCTGGACTAGATGGTCCTGCTCTGGCAGGGGGGTTGGACTCCATGATCTCTGGAGGTCCCTTCCAACCCCTAACATTCTGTGATTCTGTGGTTTTGTGATATATCCAAAAATGTAGCTCAATGAGAGGATATAGTTCAGTCTTTTCCTCTCTGCATGTGCTGGTATTGCTTACTTAGTCAGTTCACTGGTCAGTTTGGACTAAGGAGATCTACAGGTAGTTACGGTACCCAGAAAAAGAGCTTTGCCTAACAGCCCTGTGAGCTTTGGAAAGGAAAACAGGCAGAAGGTTTTTTTAGGAGGAGGTTTTCATGTCCATTAATGTGATCATTAATAGTTTGTGTTGCAATCAATATGCATCTGAAGCGCAGAAGGCCAGAAAACATTGGTTGAAATGTCAAGCTGTTAAGCAGTAAACTTGGATATGTCAGTGTCCCATGGCCAGGCAAGGATATGAACATGTCATCAGTTATGAAGCAGGCAGGTATTAGGACACTACAGTGCCAACATTACATGAGAAATAGCACAGATTGGACAGGTATGGGGTTTCTTCTCTTGCTGTGTTGGTGGGCCTTCTTTGGCATCTCTGGTCCATTTATAGGGCAAAAATACTTGGTTTATGAGTATTTTAATGACTATAATGACCAAAGTCTTACAATTTTTCTTTTTCATTGTAATAAAAATCCTATTATATCTTGACAGATGCTAGGAAGAGTTTTCCAGAGAGGAGAACTCTACTAAACAATAAGTTGATTTTTGTTGTTGTTTTTTTTTTTTTTTTTTGTTTTCTTTCTCAATTTTAGGAAAGGAAAATGGGAGTGGATTGGTTTAAGGGTTTCTATGTTTGGATCAGACTTTAAACAGGGGTTTGATCAGGAATTAAGTGCAAAATTCCACAAGGCTAGCAGAATACTATGGAAAAACCTCAGTCCCAGGGCTAAGAACAGACTGGAAAAGAGACTAAATCTTGGTAAAACTGGAGACAGTTATTGATCTTTCAGTTCAAAGGTAAACTCAGGAAGACAAGTAATTTGGAAGTAAAACCAAAATGAAACATTATCTTTTCAGTGAAATATAAAACTAGTAAAAACTCTAGCCAAATTCAATTTGCACTAACTATCCTTTCAACCTGAACAAAAATGCCACATTTCCATTTAAAATGAACTTTTCTCTGAAAGATAAAGGAACCGAGTATTACTTCAAATAGAAAAAAAAAATTTGGCTTACAAAATGAAATTTTCTTTTTCTTCCAGGTGAAATAAATCAACATATTATTCAGCTGAGTTTGGTTTTTCAATTCAAATGAGAAGAGTCTAAAGGTTTAGCCAGCAGGAGGCACATATGGTGCTTCTTTCCTGAAGCCTGCTCTCACCTGTATGCCTTTAACAAAATCACTAGAAAAGAGCAGTGCTTGGGAAATGTCTTTTTCTCAGTAGGAGTCAGTGAGCTTCATGTGAGCATTCAATGCTAAGGTAAGAGCACATATGAATTCTTAATAATTTATTTTGGTAGCGTAGTAAATTCGACTCAATTGTTAACTTCAGTTCTGGGCACAGGATGTTTTTTTCCATGAGGTACTTGTTTCAGCTTCATGTTTAATGTACTGCATTGTATTTAATAGTCACAGAATTTCCAAGAAGCATGAAGAAGATGGAGAAAATGAGAAGTGTAGGGTGAACTGTAGTGTCGTAAGTGACGTGATGGTTAATGTTTATTTATATTTTGGCTTTTGCTTAGTTTTTTCCAGTGGAACACTTCCTTGCAAGATCTCATGTGCCAGAAAGTAAAAATTAATTATTGTCACAAATACCTAAAAAAATAATAATTCCTACTTTATAGCATAGGAAATGAACTATCTGAAGTTACACAGAAACCTGCATCTGAGCCAGGGTTTTAACTCTGATTCGCCACTATGTGCTCTCGTAGCAGGCCAGCCTTCCTCTCTTGATTATACCATGACTTTCTCACAGGCACAACTTTCCTTCTAAATAAATTGTTTGATTAAACTTCAACAGTATTCTTTGTTGACTTTTTTCCCCCCTAATTCATTGTTAAATTTGTGGTCAGGCACTCACAAAACTAGAAAATGCCAGAATTAAGACTGTCTAGGTACCATATTTCCTTTTATGTCTGCTTTGTGAGGCAATCTTTGATTTATGTCACCACATATTTGTCATGGGGGTTTTGTCTCATGCCATGTGTTCTGCACTGTGATCAGTTATCAACTATTTTACCTTTTTCTTCTGTTCACTGTGTAAACCCTGGCCCTATTTGCTGCAAACTGCTCCACCTATGCACTGTAGATTGATATTTTCTCATGGGCTTCTTGGTAGCATTAATCACTAGTGTGTCTGGTA
>NW_008606056.1:0-32283 GCF_000691845.1 Merops nubicus | reverse complement strand
AGCAGTACCCGCTCTTTTGTGGTGCTACAGGGAACGAAGCCAGTGGTATTGCTCCACTCTAACCAAGGGATGGATGAAGCACAAAGAGTGTCTTTACATTAGTTCTGTTGGTTCAGTGTGAGGAGTTGGAAACCTGAGACTTTAGCACTTCACACTTGGGGATATAAGGATTCATCTGTTTAGCAAATCAGCCACAGAGGTAAGTGTCCAGAAAACGAGGCTGAAAGAGATTCTGATGACCTTAAAAAAAATCCTGGTTGTGTGAATTATTTCTGCTTAGAAATGTTAAATAAATAAAAAAAAAAATCCAGCTTTCTCTCATGCTGTTTAGTTTCCTAAATTAGAAGACCTTTTGTAGCTTCTGCATCAGAGATTTTGAAGACAATAGTCCTCTTTACTGCATGGTTTTAATTCATCTCTAGGACTTTCATGTGGCCCAAATAAGAGGCTTCTTTCTTGAAACTTCGGAGAAGATTGTGCCATGTTCGTTCCTCTTCCATTCTAATTTTCTCAAGTCCTCTGTCTCCTTATAGTGCCTCCTCTGCTCTTTAAGGGTGATAGTAATACTTCCAATACAATCTTTTCCTCCTTTTAAGAGTAAGCTTTCTTATGTTCTTTAAATTAGGGCACTTTTCATAGGGAAGGAAGGAGAAATGTCTCCATATCACATCCTGAAAGGCCAGCTTTCCAGCTGGAGTACTCCTGAAGCCATGTGGTTTCATATTTCTAAACAGACATTAAAGTGAGCAGTTTTGAAGGTCAGCTTCAGAAATGGCACAGTTTGCATTCCTCTCTCTTCATGCAGAACTTTCTTTTTGGCTTTGCAACTAGAAAGCAGCATTTATTTATTTAATATAAATTGATCATGAATTTTGACTTGCTCTTTGATTGAAGGTGGAAACAATGGCTCAGTTTTGGGACTGCCCGCTGTTGAACTCCCTTCCACATACTCGGTGCACTGAGCCTTCGTATTTCTTAACATCCTGCTTCCACCTCTTTTGCCACTTCCCTCTTTTCATGACTACACCTTTGTGTTCTGCAAAGGATAGTAAAAGTGATGAAGTAACTGAGAACCAAGCAAGGAGTTGGCAAAAGAGGTCCTGAAATAGGATCCTTCTCCAGAGAGTCCTACCACACGTCTCCAGTCTCTTTTTTGCCAACACTTTTTCTCTTTTATCCTGCCAAGTGCAAATTTTTTTCTGTACTTTCTCCCACCCTTCCCACCCCCTCAGGTCTTTGTAAATATCAGATGTTATCAATGCAAAGTGAAAGTACTCCTTTCATCTTGTGCCATCCAGTGAATTTGACACTTAGGAGCTGAGGGATCTATTTGTTTTCATGAAAAATCTTGATTTCTCAGAGTCCCTTGCCCTGTCAAGTGAGAACATGAGCTTCTGGCAGAAGAAAGGATTACAGAAGTATGAGACAACTGCAGATCTCACTAAGAACTGGATTTGGTTCCCACTTCTGTAATCTGCAGTAAAAACTTTTGTAGTACAGCAATATTTTGCTTTGAAACTGGAAATCAACTGTTTGGTCACACTTGTTTATACTTTATGATATTTTCTTCTGTTGGTACATAATTTTTTCTAAATGTAGTGACAATCTGGTATAGTGTATTTTTGGTTTTTTCTTCTTTAGTACCTCTCTTTTTTTATGGGCTACGACTATTTCTGGTTTAGGCATGGTTGGTGTTGTGGTGTGTGTGGTGTTTTTTTTTTATTCTTATTAGTTGTTATTTGGATTTTTTTTCCTTTTTTTTATCCTTGCTGACCTTTTAGAAAATATTGCTTTTTACATGGCTGTTGCAGGCTAGGATCTTGAAGCCTTGAGCATGGAGTATCATGCAAAGTAATTTCTTTTCTTCGATACATCCATAGTGAAGGGCTATTTTTAAAAGCCCTATCAGCTTTAAGAGGCTGTTACCTCTTCCAACCAAAACTCCTGCAGTGGCTGAGCCACTCAGTTGACCTCAGTGAGGTTCAAGTACAATAAAGAACAAAACTGAGTCCAGTTCCCTCTCACTTGGTTACATTAATTGTGCTCAGCTAACAGGAATATGAAGCAGAAGGTATTCAGTTTTGGTACTGCTTTGCAATGGCTCTGGATACACACCATGAAGTGGTCAGTTCAGTTACCAGTTTTATATAGCAACTTGTGTGAGTAGAATCACGCTATCTGCTTATTGTTTATTGGCTGCTTTTGAGTTTGAGTCAATTACACATTAATTTAGTACTTTCTAGGTGCAAAAATTCTTGTTCTCTAAAACGAATAGGGCAGAATATGTCACACATCACCTGTAAAATTTCAAGGAGAAAAACTTAAGACTCATACTGTAACTTTCCATGTTCTATTACAGATATTGTAACTTAAAGGATTTGCAATGCAAAAAGAATTGCATTTTCACCCAGCTCTAACAGACAGTGTTTTGGAAAACTTAATTTTCCAATCCAGTAGACCATTAATCATGGAACAGAAGGCTTTGACAAAGAATTGTAATTTATGTTCTAGTTAAAAATTACTATATGGTGAATGTCCAGTTCAGTTTCAAACTGAGGAAGCGGCTGGGGCATAGTATTATCAAAGGACACTGCAATCATTTACGAATAGCGTGGAGAAAGCACAGGAGTAAATATCTTTGCAATTTTACTTCTTGTATGAGTTGCTTAAATTTAATGTAGGGATTTGTGGATCTCTCTGTGCAGAATGGAGAAATGGAAATTCACTCTTCAGTCCCATCAGGAAATACTCTGATTTACAGACAATTGCAAATACACTGGAGCAGTGTTTTCGAAGACCTCTTTATGCACTGCCTTTTCTTGTTTAGCTGATGACTGAGCATGGCAGAGGAAGTGTGACAGTAGTCAGGAATGGGGACTTGTATCTCCTTGCTGCCTCGTGTGAGTCCTTAGATTGAAGAGGTGCTTCCATTTGCTGACCCAAACAATGTTTAATTTATGCTAAAAAAAAAAAAATTAAAAAAAATTAAAAAAAAAATGGGGAGGATGAGGGATAAGATACCTCTTGGACCCGAGGCAGACTATCTAAACACCTAAAGAGACAGGATGTTTCAGAAGCTTCCTTGTCCTTATTGTGACTCATGATTCGCCAGATCTTCAGGGATTTGGCAATGAAATCAGGACCACTAGTACCTTTGGATTTTCTTTGCTGTTTTTGACAGGACTCACAGCATCTTTTGACTGAACATCTTTTATGGACAATGAACTGAAATATGCAGAGGTAAAAAAAGGTATTAATTCCAGAAGAAAAATCACAGCAGCTTTGCTTACCTGCAGGGTTATGTCAGGAATTAGATTAATTTAATCTAATTCCTTGGGAAGAGGCCATGTTCTTGCATAGCATGGGCTAGAATGGGGGTCCTGCAGTCATGGGGGAAAAATCATACCGATCAGGTAGCTCTCTCCAAGGCCCACACTTCACAGGTTTTTCTTATTCCTTCTGCTGACAGCACTGTACACGTTTCACTGAAGAGTTTAGAAGTAGGAATGGTGATAGAAAAACATGTATTTCAAAATGAAAAATTTAAATATGGATTTTTAATGAAGCTTCAGAAAGTATTCCTGTGGGTTAATGAATGAAGACTGGGGCAAAAGAAAAACAGTTACTGTGGGCAAAGAAAAATAGTTGATAGCTTTTGGTACTTGTAGGATTAAATATTTGAAAGAAATTTTCTTCTTTTCAAGAACTGAGGTCATGGAGTACTGTGTAAAGACTGACTGTTGTACTCTTAAGTGTGTAAATCCAAAATTATAGTGCTGGCTTTACATACCAGTATAAGTATAAAGTCTTGTGTCTTGGGTGAGGATGGGGACTTCATTTCAATATGGCAATATGTCTCTGAGGACCCTTGCTAATGGTAATAGATAAATCGATGGTACTGTACACACAGCCCCATTTAATACGTGTTATCGTGCAATGCCACTTCAATGAGATCGTCTGTTTATATATGCATTAAAGGGGAGAAAAAGCTATTTAACTTGCTTCAGTGAGCTGTCAGCAGAAAGAGAAGAGATGATAGCTGGAGGTTTGGAGCACACTGTATCATAAATCTCTCATTCAGGAAATCTTCTAAATTATTAAGTTTTTCTTTTTTGTTGTTTTGTTTTGCGAGTCACTCATCACATTTGTTAGCCAGGCATAGTCTTCTTAGGTTGTTTGCATTAATTTACAAGTGACTTCTAACTGCCATGCTACTTCAAAGTTGGATGTGCTTTTTTTTTTTTCCCCCGAGATTGTCAGCAGGCAGTATGGAGTGATTAATGTGGATTCCTGTCTGCCACAGAATGGCTTGACAATACCTCCTTTCAGTTGTTTCCTAAGCAGGTATGAAGGCAACAGAGGCTTTTGGTTAATAGAAGAGCTAGATTCAAGTATGCTATTTGGAGGTTTTCACATCTGCTTCTTTCAGCCAGACCCATGAGGCTGTCTGCATCTCTCCCCCTCTAGGGACTTCATACATTTTTTTTATGGAAGATTGACTTCAAAAAGGGCTTGTGCTGTTTCATCCAGAGGGATGTACTGTCATTATGCCCAGCAGGTGCTAACTGTCTGTCATGGGGACCAAGTACCCAGAAAATGAGGTCTGTGAAGAAGCCTGAGAAGCCAGGGCAGAGGAGAATGAGCATAGTTATGGTTCTGAGGGACATGGTTTAGTGGTGACCTAACACTGCTGGATTCATAATTGGACTTCATGATCTTAAAGGTCTCTTCCAATCAAAATGATTCTGTGATTTGAATTTGAATGTGGACTCTGGCATACCACCTGGGACTGGCTGGCCTTCATAGCAATGCTACTGTGCATGCTAAATGCTTTGTCACAAAGTGGTTTTAGGCAAACAAGATGATGACAGAGGCTGGATGAAGCTCTGAGTAGTTTGATCTAGTTGGAGATGTCCCTTCTTACGGCAGGGGGGTTGGACTAGATGACCTTTGAAGATCCCTTCCAGCCCAGATGTTCTATGATTCTATGATTGTTCTTCCTTCCATTGCTCAGTGCTGTACGTGGCTGCCTGGTACTCCCCCTGCTCTGCAGTGGTGATTAGCTGTGGCTCTGAAGCATGTGATTCCTTAGTGCTGAAGGAATAAAAGCTGACTTCCTTCTAAACTCAAAGGGACCCGGGGGAAGGGAGTGAGAGGAAATTGTCTCTGTGAAAGTGTCACTGGCTCCTTGAGGTCTCAGTGTTCAGCTAAATGGTTGAATGAGTCCTAATGAGCCTGAAGGTAATTCAAAGTACTATTGGAAACCATATGGTTTGGTCTTTTGCTTACTTATTCTAATAAATTTCAGTTTTTACTGTACAGTAAATACATAACCATCAGACGGTAGGAAAGCAGAATCTACTTGCCAAGATGAGAAGATCATTTTTGCATGAATTTGCCCTTGCATGTGCTGAGGTAGTTCTGGGCTTTACTGCCAAGCTTTGGCAAGACCACTCCTAGGTGGCTGCTGTGCCCCATGACAGGTGGTGCCTGCTTGGTGTCCCTCCTCTAAACTGAGGTCCAGCACAGCTATTTACAGCAGCAATGTCACTGGTAGCACCAAAACCAATGCATCTCAACAGGAGGAGAGCTTTTTCACACTTCAGTAAGAAAACCTACTTAACATCTTTACTGTATTACACTCAGTACAGTGTAAGTCTGGCACCTAAGTTCTGCACCAGAGGTCTTTGGAGATGGGACCACTGACATTTTCAACCTACTTTGCCCTGTTTTTGAGCTTCCAGAGCTTCATGCACAGGAAAGCAAAACTTTGCCTTCGCCCTCCTGCTCAGGCCAAGTGCACAGATCTCACCCAAGCCACTCTGGCTACAACCAGCACTCATCCACTGAGTGATAACACTGCAGTGATGTCTCTGCTTGGGAAAATGAGCATCAATCACTGTGAGAGTCCCTAGGGAAACCAGGGGGCTGAAGTTGACTGAGGATCGGGAAACAACAGGATGGTAAATGACCAGGTTCTCCAGGGAGCTGAGCATCTTATCCACCTGAGCAGCCTGTCATAATGGGCTATTATTTTGCTAATCTTCACTCTCTACTATTTTCCAGGCTGTTCTCTGACTGAGATTAAGACAGAGCTACAGTGTTCACCCACCAGGTGGAGCAAATGTAGGTAGGTATGGCAGGAAAACCTGCTGTTCTCTCCTGTTCTCTCTTTTGCACTAGTCCCCCCCCCTGCCACTCTGCATGGAGCAATCAAAAGAAGAAAAGAGTGAGTGCTGCACATCACACAAACTAAGGCCATCATACACAAGTGCAGAAGATCAGTTACCTATTTGGTGCCTTGTATGAGCATCATGATATATCCAAACACTTGAAATAAACTTGACAAGACTCAAGTGGCTATAGAGGTGTGCAGTACTCAGAGGCTCAATCCAAGGAACATACACTGCAGAACACTACTGGGAATCTAGCTGTCTATTTGAGGATCACAGAGCATTTTAGAAATGTGGTTTAGCTCTTCATGCCAAGTAAAACTATTGTTGTGCTGGGCCAGACCAGATGTCTACTTTGGCTATGTCTCGCTAACCTGTTACATTTTACACAACAGTACCATGAGATACAGAGGTAAGAGTGGAACATGCACCAAATCCTCCTTCTCCTCCACCTAGCTGTTCAAACTACCAAACAATATAGCTCTATCTTTTTTCCCTTCCCAGTGAGACCTCCTGGCTGATTATTACTATTAGCAAAGCAGCCTGACTATAGTTTTTTCCTCCTTGGTGCACTTTAGCAAAGGTCCAAGTGCTATAAATGCAGAAGTTGTTTATACTACTATTTTTCATCCAGATGGCTCAAAGCAGCAGTGTAAAATACAATAGAAAACAATTTAAAATAAATTAGTTCCTTGCTAAATTTAACAAAGAAACGTTTTGACTCTGCTGCAAGTAGCAGGAGCTGAAACTTCAGAAGGTAAAACAGTGATGCTGTAACTTTTTAGTGCTAAAAAATATACATCAGAAGGAATTTCAGGCTAGTCAGGCATCCCTGTAGCAGCTTAATAGCAGCTAGCATAAATGAATAAGAGTGGACCTTGAAAGTGTGTGTGTGTGTGGGGGGGCTGTTACCAGATCTAGAAGAGTAAGTATATACATCAGCTAATTGGTACTAAGGAGGACAAGTCCAGCCCTAGAAATCTGTGCTCTGCTTGGCTTACAAAGCTGTGTGGGAGTGTGTGTGGCTGCAGTGTCCCTGCTCTTGTTACCTGTGCTACAAGGAGAGAGCAGTAGGATCCATACCCCTGCTGTGGTGCACCTGCAGCCCTGCGTGCAGACATGCTCAGGCACGCTTGAATTTCTGTGTCTTGTGCAAGCTTGTTATGAAGATACATTCCCTTGTTCTCTATTATAATCACCTATGGGATTGGTTTTAGTACATGTGTTTCTTTCTCTTCGGCCAAAATTTTATCAGCGTTAGGTACAGTTTGTTCCTTAGGAAGCTAAACAAGTGATAGGAGCAGATAAATATGCTGTTCTGTGGAAATTGTCTTCCCTGTGGGAAGCTCTCTCTGCTTGTGACTCCATCTGAAGACAGATAATACCAAACATATAAACTGCACTTGAAATGTCAGCTTCTATCACTCTGGACTGTCATAAGTATGTAAAACTTCCAGTTTTATTGTTTGTTAGGTCTTCCCCAAACTGAAGGAACTGCCTGCTCTGAACTGACTTCAGCATGGAAAGCCTACAGTGGCCACATGACAGTCCCCAGAGCTATGCATTGACCATGGCACTTGCCTTGCCACAACTTCGTTTGCTTTACTTTTTCATGCCTCTGACTTCCATCAGGGTGTTACAAATACCAAAATACTACAAGCAGAGGAATGGTATAAGAGTGTAAAATGGCTGGAAGGTGGAGAAGTGAGGTGGAGGATTCATTTTGAGCTCTGACTAGAAGCTTTCATCAGGTGAGAGTTTAGATGCCCAGCTCATGTTTCACACTGCAAGGAATACTGGAATGAGAAGTCAGTAGGTGTCTACTTAGGTCTTGGTGATATGAATTGTGCCATTGCTTGTGCTTGCTGAGTATTCAATGGCCATTATGTGTTCAGCTAAAGGTAGGTGTCCCAATCAGAACCTACTGCCTGAGACATCCCATCCCATCAAGGCTGTTTTGTCAGGCTGTTCCTTGCCAGCTATGGTGAAATTTCATGCCAGGCAGGTTCCCCTCATGCTCTCCAAAATCAGGGTGTGCAGCCAAGCTCTCACGTGCCAAAGGGTGCCCTCAGCAGGGCTGCGCACACCTTCCCGCCCCGCGGTGCGGCTCACCTGTGACTGGGGCAGGAAGGGCGGGGCGGCCTGGCCCGAGGGAGCCGAGCTGGCTGCCCTCCTGCGGGGCTGGGCAGGGCAGGGCTGTGGCCACGCGTCCTCCAGCCACGCGTGCACCGCCTGGGCGCTTCCTCCGGGCCAGGCAGGACCAGGCCCTCCCTTGCTCACACAGCGCTGGGCTCCGACAGCAGCAGCTGCCCTCTTTCCTCCCTGTACAGGTGCACAGGGCTGCCTGCCAGTCCAGGGGAAGGAAAGAGCTCAAGGGCAGGGTCAGCTTATTGCTCCTTTGCTCACCTTGTGAGAATTAAAGCTGTTTATTTCTCTGCTTTCTTTTCACTCCCTCTTCCCCCTCCCCAAAACAAACAAACAAAACATTCAGTGGCTCTTTTGTCACACTCCTCAGGTGGAGAGGGACAAAGGTGATAAGGCTGCAAGACAGTTATGCTTTGTCTGATTGGGAAGATGATATCTGAGAAGATATTACAGTACAAAGGACTTGTACTATAGGGCATGGGTGTCTTTGATTGAATGGGTTTTTTTTCCAGAGGAGATGATGACTTCAGAACTGTATTCTGCCATGACCCATGGACAAGAGATTAGAAGTTGTGAAGGATATGAGTTTTAGTACTGTGAATAGAGATAAAAGGCTGATCTCTCTAAAGTGGTAAATACTGACATTTTGTCCTGCCCAGGATGTGGTGGTGATGATGGAGGAATCTCGTGAACATGGGTTTTGAAAATGGAGATAATATTACAACTGTAGTCTAGACAGGTCTGAGGGCTGAAATGCAAAAATTCCCAATGTGTAATAGATGGAATTTTGAAAAGATAATGAATATTTGGATTTGCAGAGAAAACTCACATCATATTCTTCATGTTTTAAAATACAGTTAGGAATGTAGATCCCTTCATGGGAAATGGATGATCTTGTGATTGCTAAACACTGTTTATCTCCATTTTTTCAGTGCAAGTGGGATTTTTGCATAAACAGAAAATATGACTTCATTTTCTATGAATTATAGAAACTCACTGTAAACAGTAATTATTTTGGATAGACAGACCTACTGAGACTTCTCCCAGGAGAGAGAATTTGTGTAAACTCGTGTGACTGTTTATATATATATAATATATATATGTGACTGTTTAAAATATATATTATATCTACATATTGCACCCTTTAAACTCTTCCCAAGAAAATTGTGGAGATGTAACACACTCTTGCTTTATTGGTAGAGGGAGACGTTATGGAGGAAACCTGTGTACTGAGACAATCTTTCTTAAAAATTCAATTAAGGGCAGATGAATTCTGTTTGAATATGGTCATGACAAGCAAGAAAATGATATTTGTATTTGGGTTTAGTTTAAAACAATTAAGAAAAAAAAATGCTTAAAGTTACCTACATATCACCCATTTTCTTTGGATAACCTGCCCAAAGGAATTTATGGACCTATAGTTTCAGATTCATGTTCACAGCTGTGATTTCCAAGGGTTTTTTGTCTCATGACTGCTCAACAGTTTCTTTAAAGATCTTGAATTCTTTTTCCTTGTCTCCTGGCAGTTATTAAACTTTGCAAAAGTTGAAATCCTGTGGTGATCCCAGATATAAGCTCAGAACTAAATGAATCAATGTCCCTTTTCCTCCCAAGTATCCTATAGAACTGATTTTATGAGAAATTTATGGAAAGTGTTCATCGTTGAAATATTGTGAAGACAACACTGAATTGAAGTAATGCTCGGGGTAGTATCACATACACAGATAACAGAAGAAGATAAGCATCTTCATGCTAGAATCCTTATGAGCTTTACAAAACTGAGAAATGCTAGTGTATGTCCAGGCCATTTGTGCTGAACCTCACCCAAGCTGTTGGGCTTGCTAAGCTGGGAGGCAGCAAGGGCAGGAGCCTCAGCATATCTGACCATGGGTCCAGGGCCACAGGAATGCTGTGTCTGGGCACACTCCATCTTTATTACCTGATCACTAATGGAGAGCTTCATTGGTACAGCTATAAGTGGGTGTAACTAAACTATCAGTGTGTTGATAAGCAAACTATTTCTAACCTTGAGGCTTATTTTTGTATGTGTGGTTACCTAAGCTAGTCAGACCCCATTTTGGGATCCTCTCTAACATGTAGGTGAAAAGTTCACTCCTAGTGCTTCCTTCTTCTGAACATTTCCCATTGTCTCAGGTCAAAAGGAGGTAATAAAGCTTTAAGCCAAGAGTCTTATCAAGCCCTAGTTTATAAAGCAGCCTGAAAAAAAGAGACTTTAAAAAGTCTGTCAGTGCCACATATCCTGTAGCATTTCCTACTTATTATTTTTATTAGGAGCTGTACTCTGCTACTTACATGCTGTACAAAGCACAAGCCTGTGAGCTGGGCTCCTGACTTCTGCCAAAGGTGTAGAGCAGGTAAAGAATAAGTGCAACCCTAGTGCTGGTTTGGTGTGTTTTTGTTTTTTTTTTTTTCCCTGCTAATGCTATTCAAAGCATCTCTTCACACCACAGGCATAATCTATTTAGGCAAGAAGGTGTCTAACATTATGCCAAGTTTGGTCTATGCTGGGTATGTAAACTTAATGGGCTATGACAACTGTAAATCTATGTCATGATGCAGGGAAATCAGGACAACACAAGTTTTCCCATGACATTGTGGGAACGAAACAATACCCCTGAAGTCTTCTTCAGTTATTGTAATGAAGATAGGACAATTTGGTTGTTTTTTCTTCATTTTTTTATGTTGACTCCTTCAAAAGCAGGTATATCTTCTTCATGGCTCTGTCACCTAAACATTACCAAACTGAGATTTGGTACTTAAAAAACGTACTGAGATCTGCCAAATATCTTTTGGGTTTTCCAAGTCTGAGCATTACCTTGGAGAGTTTGCAGAATGAAAGGCTATTCTATGTTTCATTAATCTGCAAAGTCTAGCAGCATTTGATCATCCCTTGCTTTTCATTTCTCCTGCCATCAACTTGGAAGGTGAAGGCAGAGCCTCCTTCCATTCTGCTTTCAAACCTTAATAGGCTAAAAAAGCAAGAAGTGGGAAAGTAAGGACCCTGCCAGGCTCACTGCTATGGAATCACTTCTAATTTACAGTTTGTTGCATTTACCTGAGCACCCTTCTGTGGCAAGTTCAGCCTTGTTCTTCTCTAGCTTGGAGAACTCGTGGGGTAGAAGTGCAGATGAACTTTATCTAGCTGTCTCAGCTATGGAGCATGAAATACTATTTCATAATCATGCAATCTGATGACCTACTGAAGCCAAAGCACAAGAAAAATTGCACTAAACTTGTGGTAAAACCATGTGACTAACCACTATGGTGGTTAGCCAAAGGGGTAGTGAGAGGAAGATTTTACTCATACTAGGCTTTGTTGTAATGTTTCTTGAGGGGAAGAGCATACCTAGGGCAAGATACCCCCAGTGTTGCTTCTTTGGAAGGAATATTGAACTTTCTGAAACCCATTACACATTGCTTTTCCCTGGAATGCCTTGACCTTGAGTCTGTCTCCCCAGAATGAAAGACTACATCCCAATAGTCTTTGGCTTTCCAGACCCAAAAGGACAAAGTTCTTATAAAAGAGATTTTTAGACTTACTGAATATGGTGGTGGGTGGTTGTGTTTTTGTGTGGTGTTTTTTGTTTGTTTGTTTTTTAATTAAAGGTGGACCAAGAATGATAAATTTTCACAGACTGGTCAGTTGAAGAATGAAAGTAAGTAGGGTTTTGCCGTTAGATAGAGTTCTAACAGGAGCTAACCTGTATATAATGCCAGATAGTGCACTTAAGTATGCTACAAAGAACAATTTTTGGCTCTAAACTGTGGACTTGCCAATTTGAAGAACAGGAGAAAAGATGCGTGGATGGGTTGTGTGGATGATGTCTAAGAAATGTACAGCTGGTTCATGTTTGAAATGGAACTTTAGCTGATGTGAACCTGTTTTACCATTCAGTAAGCTTTGACTTGGAATACCTCATGTTGCTATCAAAAAAGGGATTTAAATTGGAATAGATGTAGGTAAGTTCATTAGGATGATTAGGGGAACCTGATATTTGAAGCAAACCCTCGTCTGTTTATCCTATTTAGTTAGAGAGAGGGTTAGAATGAGTTGTAAGTATATTCCAGGGACAAGATGGGGTAACAGAAGGAGAATAACGTTGAAAGAAGGAAAAGAATTTAAGTTGTGCCATAGATGATGAATCTGACTGATGGGGAAAAAAACACATGATGGAAGTTAGTGTTATTTTCTAGAATCGTCTGCTTTGTGTGAACTTCTCCCAGAGCACTAACCTTTCTGACCCGAGAACCATGTGTGTGCTTTTTACCTCTTAGTGCTTAGCGACTTCAACTTATATCTTGATTTGTGATAGCAACAACTTAAATAGAGAAATGTGGCCTCAGCTGTGGCATTGACATCTCCTTACTGTTCCTTGGGCACATCATAGCTGTTATTTGTGTGTGTGCGGTTGGTTTTTGTTTTGTTTGTTTGTTTTTTCTTTACAAATACGGATTTTATTGAAGGCGGTGGAAAGTGGCTTGTGCTGTTTGGTAGGATATGTTGTAGACTTCCCCTTGGCACTCTTCAGGTGGATTGGTATGTAACACATGACAGCCTAAGAGGGCATCAGTCTGGGTGTTATTCCTAGTCCAGTGCTCTTGGTAAAACTTCTGATGTACAAAGCGGATCCAAAGAGCCCTTGGGGAAGCAGGGAGAAATGCATTTTCTTGATGGAAGCAGCCTACTCCTGCCCACCCATTTTCCAAACTATTCCTTGGACCCCAGCAGGTTTTCAGGAATAGACATATGCAGAATTAATATTTCTTACATATGTAATAAATTACATTAAACCAAATTTATGGTATTATAGTATATGTGTAATAGAAGTATCCAAAGTCAGGCCTTGGTATAATTCCTCCACAATTTCATCAAGTGGTTGCATAGCTGACCATTACCTTGCACAACTAAGAACAATACTAACCAAATTCTTATGAAACATGTGCTTGAAAGACCACAGTCAAAAAAACCCTAAACAACCCACCCCACTCCCGAAGGTTTTCCTGAACGGTGATTCATTTCTATATTACTTTGAGCATGTAGTCTGCATTTAATAATTACCAGGAAAAGGAGATTCTGGGGAGAAACAATTATTTTGTGGAGATGATGATTCATCCATTCATCTAAGCTGGTATTTAATTCCCAGGAAGTGGATCCATAGTACTTAAACTGTAGTCATACAAAATTTAAGTTGAAATGATTATGGGAACGTAACTCAGCGTGAGTGAGTGCGAGCATATGCTACCCCGAGCTCAAGTGCTGCTGAACTGCATTCTAAAGATTCTTTTGAAAAGTCCTGTTATGAGCACATGTTCCTGGCACATCCGCAAAGCCACGGATTTGTTACGTGGCTGACATTTTCATAAATCTATAAGCTTAGGGCAAACAGGTACAGCCAGTTTTGGTATGATGTAAGATCCAAATACAGGTTATGTGTGTTTAACTTGACCAACAGGAACTGCATTGTATAGACACTCCTGCAATGACCTTGCTAATACTCTTCTGTGATATGTATGGCTTTTTAGATGTATCAAAAGTACCATATTAAAATTAAATTTTGAGGTAATGTGATAAAGGAGTCTCTGTCTTTAGTGGATGTTACAGTTTCATGAACTGCTGTTCTTGACTATTGCCCCTGAGGTTTGTGTAGTTTTATGGATACTTTTTTTTCCCCAGAAGCATATTTTGCTTACCTTTGCAAGCAAATTTTCTAGAAGTAGGACCCTGACTCTTTCTCCCTTCAAGAAATTTGTTCTTTGTTGCTCGTATAGTTTCTTCTTTTTTTCTTCCCCCCAAAAAGAAGTGGATGTTATACCTCATTGCTCTTTGCATAAACTCCTTTCTTCTCAGCATCTCATACGATGTTATGCTGTTCACAGCCCAGAAAAAATGGGTTGTGCATCCCCCCCCTTGGTAGAACAAAGGGATATCATGGTAGAATGGAGAAGAAAGGTTAATCCCAGCTCAGCTCTGGACTGCCAGTGTGCTGACACAGATTGATTCACAGGGGCACTAGAGCAACTACAGATATTTTTTATTTTTTTTTAACAGGAAGCAGGCAGCCAAAAACTACCACAGAATAGTGAAATCACCTGTAGTGTTGATCTGCTTAGGTCACAAATTGCTTTATTTCTGAGAATAAGGTCTATTGTTTCCTGTCCTACGATTTTTGCGTTTAGCTGCAGGGAAGGATAGGCCGATCAGCTCACCCACTTCACTGGGTAAAGGAGCAGGGGACTTTTCTCCACACACCGTTACTTTTACATCAAGGTCCCAAACCGAGCACAAGTGTAGCAGGCAAGGTTGTTCAATTTTTGTCCTTTAGAAACTATTTCTGATGCATCTAAGTTAACAGCTAAAGAGGCTAAAATCTCTCCCCTAAGATCAATAGGGAATGCTACTGTCTTATAGCAAATATTTCTAAACCCCATGAAACTGAATGACAAACACAGGGCAAACAGGCTGCATTTTCCCAAAGCTGAGGATTTCTGTCAAACAATTTGGAAAGTGAAATTTTAAACAGGCTTCTGTGAGCTGCCTTTTTCATCTGGTTTGGAAGCAGAAGCAGACAATTCTCACTCTCCCTAAGACTGGAAATAAAAGATCATCTGCTTTTCAAAGTGCAGTACTCACTGGGTTGTCTGCATATTTGTGCCCATATATATCAATCCTAAAAAGGGCATGTGTCTTACAGTTTGTACGCACACAATCAGATATGAATTTTAGAACTACATTATCACCTGATGTTACTCATATATGTAGTCAGCAATTTTCAACTGAGAGCCCTAGCTGAGGAGCATTTAACTGCAACTAAAAAAGCTGAACAAAAAATAAAAGGACTGCAATAATGTCAGAAATGTAGAAAGCATTAAAAATAATTGTCAGTGCAATAGTCTTGAATATCTACTGGCAGGTAACAGTGACTTTAATGCAATTTTGATATAAAGGAAGGTTATGATGTTCCTTGCCCGATTTTTTTTTTTTTTTTTTTTTTTTCCCCGGAGACAGAAGCTGCAGATGAAAAATCAAGTTTCTCAGCCCTGTTAACCATTGATCTGTGTGGGTTGTGGAGATGTATTTTACCAGGCTCTTTCAGTTGCAATCCTAAACCGACAGTTTATTCAGTTGACAAAAACAACTATAGAACTAAGTAGAACTAACAGTTTAAAAAAAAAAAAAATGCACAGTATGTATTTCAAGGTTTCTTTTTTCCTAATTTATTTCTGAAAAATAATTCAGCTGTGAAGTAAAAGAAAGAAGTAGTTGTCTGTGGCAATAGCTAGGTTCTTGAGCTGCATTCCTCATCCATCACTGAACAGTGACAGTCTGGCCACTGTTGTTCCCTCAGTAACCCCATTTTTCTGCAGTACTATACAACAGAGCTCCATGTTTCAGGTGGCTGGTTTGATAATAAATACTGCAGTGATACTTAGATTGTTCCTAAATTTTTTCTTTCTCTGAACAAAGGATTCCAGATTGGCAGCTAACATCTTTTCCTGAAAACAGACACTTCTGTCTCTTCTCCCTGCTTTCTTTTCATGGTTGTAACTTTAGCTGAGACTGTACAGGAAAGGAGAAAAGAAAATGTATCTTAAAATCTCTTTTTAATAACTGCTTTCTTGTGACAGCTTTCTTTTGCTACGACCACTTATTCCAGGATGCTTTCTGGTTTCTTCAGATCAACACAATTTGCTGTATGAGCAATAAAATTTGCAGTAATAGCAGGAATCACAAAGGAAGCTGCATTTTAAAGCAAGTTGAACCTGAGACATGTATTTTGTAGCATAGCAGTGATTGTAAATGTCCTCTGATGCTGAACATATTTGAACATTAGTGTCATTTTTACATGCAGTCTTCTGTGTTAAGCTTTTCAATGAAGGCTTCTGACATTTTTTTTTTTGTCTACGTTTCACCTTTTTTGGCTTGTTCTAACTCCAAAAGTCAGCTATTTCAGCAGGCCACAATGGTGATGTAGCAGATGTGTACAGCACGGTTACTCACTACCTCAACCTTCAGAGGTCTGCCTGGAGAGCACTGTGCGAGCCTGATATGGTAGGTTACTGCTGGTTGGAACATCTGCAAATACTTCTACAAGGGCCAAGTTGCAGAGAATTTGGGTACACTGACAGCAAGTTTAGAGATAATTAGGTTATTGTTTTTCTACAATGATGTTCAAATCTCAAAAACTTTCTATTTACACATAAAAGAAATGGGGACAATTTTCTTGTAAATAATCATTGTTCTACAAGTCATGTTGCTTTTGTCTGAAGGATTTATTTCTGTGATAATCAGAAAGGAATATTCTCTCTTTCCTTCATTTTCTAAATATCTATAGCGAGCAGGAAAAGAGGAAAGATCAAGGACATTTCAGTGACATTTTGTATTGAGATAGCCTGCAAAATTCAATACATTGGTTATTGTTGTTTATAGACTTGATGATCTTAGACGTCTTTTCCAACCTTAGGAATCCTGTGATTCTATAATTCTTTTAAAATACCTGCTTCTATCTGATAATTTACTGCTCATATCTGTAACATACTTCAAATATACTTTGCAATTAATCCTTTTGAACCCAACAGTGTTAGAAAGAGTGACCAAGATTTAAATGCCTGCTGACTTAGACAGATTCTTAAATGTAGACTGAGTACAGGAAAAATATATTAGTAAAATTTTTATTGAAATTGCAAGTGTTTCCTTAGTACATAAATATGGGAAATGGGAAGTGCCTACAGTTTCGCTCTCAACGTTTTTTGGAAGATCACTGAGGAAAGATTAGTGTTTCTGGTGTCAGTGGCTATACGTGGCACCTGTTCTGCTCTGGGTGGCTGTGAATTACAGCAGTACTCAGCCACGCTTTTAATGAGCATTCTGCATTAGTAGCATGAAATAAAGTTTAATTTTGGTTGTCTGTGGAGGACTTCCCTCTTCAGTACCAAAGCTGGTTTGCATTGACATAGTGTGTTTGCTGTTTCAGTAAGGTGGGGCCTGGCTTACTGCTGGGCAACACAATGTTCAGAGTAGGAAAGCACCTATGTGTGTGAAAGACTTTCAACAGTACTTAAGGATCTGTACATTGATGAACAGAGGGATTTTTGTATGTTTATGAATTGTAAATATACATTCTTAATATTTTGCAGAATTAAATATTACAGCAGCTTTTCCCAGCTACCTAGAATATTAAAATATGCTTACCTATATCATATGCTCCTCTGCCCTTACAGTATCTGACAGCAGCTCCTTTAGGTGTAGTGAAATATCTGAGAGTAAATGCTGAGTTTCTAATGGAAAGCACTGCAAGTGGAATAGCTATTTCCATGAAGTTATTCCTCAGTGTAAAAAATTTAATGCATGATTTTCATTTCTCTGCTTATAATAAATTGGTGGATTTCATTATAGCATCAATTCCCATGCCTCCCCTTCCAGCCCCTAATAATTGTATTCAAAGCTTCCCAGCAGAAACCATGTAAAAGGGAACATGATTCTGTCTTGCCAGCTTGCTGTACTGGTGCATTGCAGACAGAGCTTTAATAAATGTGTGCTTAAATTTGTGATTTCAACATATTTTAATTGGTCAGGAATTTATCTTCTGAGGTCTTGCTTGATGCGATTTGATGGTAGTAGTGTTCCAGGTAAATCAAAACAAACAAAAAAAATCCCAGAGATATGTCATTATGGCAAATAACAGCTCCCTCTGGGTCACATAAATGAGTTACTATACTGCTGTATGCCTCCAAATGTATTTATTAGCAGTTTACTTTCAACATGTTCTTCAGTAAGCTGTTTCTCTTACTAAGCAGCTGTTTAATTATATATTCTCTGTATGTCAGCAAATTTTATCTTCTGACACTTAAAATGTTAACGGGTAGCACAGGACTGATACATCTGTTTGAATTGGCATGAATATAGGAAAAATCCCATACTGTGCCGGTAGGTTCCTTCACACGACTGTTCCCACTTCTTTAGTGCAAACAAACTGTATTAATTTAAAAGATTTGCTATTATAACACTCACTAGATGAAGATGAATCATAAAATTGCAGCTAATGCAAAAAACCGTAATGTCGATGTAGAAAAAATGTTGCAGAATAAAGATAATTCAGGTTGGGTACTCTGAACTCTAGATAGTGTTGGAAGCTGTATCTGCACTGCCTTGGCAAGTTCTGCCTGTGCCTGGATTTGAGTTTAAAAGGCATGCCCAGTTGTTGTATACAACATCCATTCTGCTGCTGCTTCTTCCACTCAACCTCGCATTTCTAATTATGCACCCTTCTTGGGACTTGGTCACACCTCATTTGCCTGCTTTGAATGGAGCTGGTTGCTCTCTGTCCCTCTCCAACAGACCTGATAAAACAGGCTGTCAACCATGTCCACTCTGAGGCTGTCTCCCCACTCCACTGCGGCCACTGCTGGCAAATGGGTACAGCCTCTCACATGGATGGAGAGGCCCATCTCAGGGGCCTGTGTGAACCAGGAGGTCCCATGGTGAGCAACATCTCAACTTCTACCCCATCTTTCCTTTTAGGAGGGTATAGTAGATACCCTCCTGGGAAGCAATATTCTTTCATCCAACACTAGCTGCCTGAACTTTGACTAAGTCCAGTCTCACCTCTAGAAAGGTTTGGTTTTGGAGGTGGTCTGATAACATCCACTGAAAGGACCCTCTTTTCCACTCTGGCATGCAGTGATACAGAAAACATCTGGATGAGATAGGTCATGCTCAATGCCAGGTACCTGCCCTGCCAATACAGCATTTTGCATGTTTGTCACCATTGCCTCAATTGTAGATTTCCCACAAAAAGAATGAATCCAAAACAACTGGTAGGAGGCACAACCAAATTAAAAACCAAAACAAAACCAACCAAATAAACAAACAAAAAACCACCCACTTTACTGTTTAAGCACACTTTGCCCAACTGGATTCAGTCTGAAAATGGTGGTGGGGCTGGGTGGCACAAAGGTACAAAAGTTTGTTGATTTTTGCGTACTGGCTTGAGTTTGGAAGGTCATCTTTCTTCAAAATAAGCTGTATATCTTGTCCACAGACTTCACTGTGAATTATGTATTTATACTTTGTTATTAAATTGAATTACCTCTGAATTTACTAGGTGACTATTTCACAACTTTGTTCTGGCCTGAAACTTATGGGATGTCTGAAGTAACTATCATTAATGCCTTTTAAATAAAATCAAACACTCCCTCCATGACCTGTTGCCGCAAAACGCTTGTTTTTCATTTTAAATAACTTAGTTTTGCAATATTCACCCTCATGCTTATTTACTTACTCATCTACTTTCAGTGAATGTAAGACCAACTCTTTTACCTTATTTTTTTTTCTTCCTTTCCCTTCACTTCCATTCTCTAAAATACTGACATAAAAGTAAGCTTTGTCCTTAAACTCTCTACTTGCATTATTGTAATTGTTTGGCACGTTAGGGCAAATATGATCATAATTAACCTTTTTCTGCTTTTCAACATCATAGAGCAGCCACATCTTTGAGTGGTATACTTGTCCAGCTCCCATCACCCATCCAAACCAGTTTCTTGCCTGTATTCTGAGAGAGAACAGGAATCATGCTGATGACTTGCTAAGGTGTAAAAATGTATGGTAGACAATGGGTGGTTATTTAACTTCTATATAGGAAAAGAACTAGTGCTGGTAATAATGTTGGTCAACACAGATTTTAGCAGATGAGTATTCCTGTAACATAAGAGGACCTGTCACCGTTAGTTAACTTTGTGCCACTTAATTCCCTGTCAAGTGTAAATATAACAATTTTCTTCCTGATGAAGGAAACTACAGAGGCAGTAAGAGAAGAAGGGTATCTTTGGGGCTATATACCTGCTTTGTTGCCATCAAAGGAAAACTAAATGAGCAACAAGTCATGCATCTAAACTTGTTGCATGACTAAAGCAGTTGGGTCATGACTAAAGCTATTATTATGAGATTCCTCATACCAAACTGGCAACATTTAGTAGAAGGCTGAACTGTGTTCCTGACAAATATTAAAAGCACAAATGTACACTTGCCAAATATGCCTGGCTTGCAAAGTTCATTCTGTTTTATTCTAGCTGTTTTGTCCCTATCCTGCCCACTCACATCCCCTGTCATCAGTAATCCATCTGGTGTCTAGAACTGTGACAATTCTGTATGAATTCTGAGATTATGAAATCTTCATTAATAGGAAGCTTACTGTGAGAATTTATTTTATAGAAGACCCCTGTAGAAACAGCCTGTACATGCCTGCTTCTGCCAACTTGAAGGTAGTCACTTGAGAACCTCCCAGGTGTTAGGCAAATGGAGAACTTAAGAATCTATCCAAGGGAAAATGAGTGCCTTTTTTTTTTTAATCTACAAATGGGTATATTGAAAAAGCAGTTTTCCCTTACTCACTTCATCAAACCTGAGTTTTGGTTTCCATAATTTATTTTTTTTACTTGGTGCGAGTGTAAGATGCTTTTGTCTTTATTTTTGTATGATACTCCGCAGATTTGGCGCTCTCTTGATTTTTAGAGACCGAAATGTGGACAGAATGGTTGAGGTGAGCAGTCCTAATGGCATGGTAGCATGAGTTAGGGCAGTATTCTGATGGAAATTAAGAGAATTAAAGAACAGTAAACATGCGGGAAATTGCTTAATTGGCTACTGCTCCGTAACCATTCCTGTCTATATCCATAATATGGAGAACAAAGTCAAACCCACTGAATTCTTCAATCTATGAAGTCCAGTATTTTGAAATCATGAAGCATACTTCCTTGAATGCAGTGAACTGAAAGTTATGTTTATTTTAAGGCAGACATGCAAGGTCAGTTGGCAAAGCAAAAATGAGTTTCACCTTCAGTTCTAAATGCAAGTGTCACCCAACATTTGTGCATTAAGATGTACCAGATTCAGGTAATGAAAGCCCCAGAAGTCCACAAGAATGTGGTGATTTTATGAATGAAATATGCATCATGTTTCAAAGGTACATTAAACAAAAATAGTCTGTGACAGGCACGTTAAACTATTCATGTGTGTTCTCACCACAGAAAACCAAGCACAGCCAGTGGCTGCGTGATCCTGTAAAATCTTTTATTTTGGTTATAGGTCTTGTTTTTAAACCTCTTTTTTTTTTTTTCATGGAAGAGACTAGTAGAAAAATAATTACTTTGCATAATTTATATTTACAGAGATTAGGCATGCTGCTTTTTTTGTTTTAGGTCTAATCTGCCCCTCCCACTGTCACCTCCAAGTTAATTTTGCACAGTCTTACAGCAAAAATGTTGATATTGAAGAAACAATTTCCCTGCAGCCACTTTGAGCCTGGCTTAAAGGCATACTTTGTGAATGAGTGCATGAGAAAAGAGTCTGTGTAAGGGTACTGGGAGTAATAATGGCTACTCCTCCATACAAGCTGTATGATGGTTAAAAAATCCTGTATGCAGTGGAGAGAACAGGATTTTCACTGAATAATAATTTGAGGAGTTATACTTTTCCTGAATTGTTGACTGACAGACTACAAAGTCTTGGATCTATAAATTATTAGATTTATGAGTTTCTGTACCAAATAAATCTCAGGCTGCATTTTATGTGTAACAATAAATAAGGAGCTGAGTGTGTGAGGTTAGTTACAGGAGCCATGTTCTGTCCTTACATACATATAATGAGATTTATATTATAGCCTGCCATAGGGTGCAAGCAAAAGCAGCAATATATGAAATATTTCCTTGGAGAATACTTGATCTAATCGTGATCTTTTCACATATTACAAACACTAATGGAGGTCAAGACTGCAGCCTGTCTAAAGGAGTGTTCATCACCAAGAAGTCTCTAGCTAACAGTAGGTGTATGTATACCAGCAAATTAAAACAGAGCTGGATTATTTGATGCAAACACTGAAATGTGATCTTTTCTCTTCTCTCATCCTACCTCCAGAAGAGTTTGGAAATGTTCTGCCTCAGTGATCACAAGAAAATCATTACAGCAAACACAGCTGCAGTGTGCATTCTGTATGAGCAGAAACGTGTGAAGGATGGGGCCCAGATCCTCCTAGATCCTCTGTGTCAAAGATGGTTTCAAGCTCGACCCATTTTCAGACGGTTTGGAGTTAGGACAAACAGCCACATGGCCCAGCACCAGGCAGGCCGTGAGCAAGGAGGCAACTGTTAAAAACTGCAAGGGAAAATCTGAGGAATAACACACATCAGAGTGGGAGCTTGCTCCAGGCAATGAGCTTATTATTCCTGCTTATGCAGGGGCAGGTGTGTCCGTGGGTGCACTCGTAAGAAAAACAAGCACTGTGGGTGCTTCTAAGAAAAAATGCAAGAGATACTATGCAAAACAATCTTTGGTCAAAACAAAGGCTCTCATACCTCATTATCACCTTATACCTTGGCAATGATGGGGCCCACCACCACCAGAGCTTCATAAACCTCAAGTTTAAAAATCCTGAAGTCTTGTTTTCTTCCTGTGGTATGTGGTGGTGACAGAGTGTAGCACGTAACCATGCCACACCAAGGCACTTGAGCACACCACGCCTGCACAATACCCCAGCAGGGGTCCCCACCAGCCAAAAGGCTTTAGGGTCATCACTGGGTAGATGCAGCCACTTATTGTGCCAAATGGTGTGTAACAGCTTACAGGACAGGCAGGTTATAACCTCTAACGGCTATAGCAGCTTTGTGATAGGAAGTTATCTAGCTCAAGGTTTAACTTAATTTTTAATCCATAACCCTTGCAGAATACTAGGGCATTTGTTTTGTGGTGTTTTAGAAGGGAAGCTGCTGGCATCTGACTCACCGTTTCCAGTAGCATGTAGGTGTTTCTTGGAGCTTCATCCTGATGCTGCTCACCATGCAAGCTGCCTCTGAATCAGAGCCACTGCATCAGAGTACTGCTTAAAGCTGGTGTATCAAGGCTATTCATGTGGAATAACAAAAGAGACATCTAGTAGCTAAACTACTGTATGCTTCCTAATTTGTAGTGCTTTTGCTTTGTTTTTGCACATTGAAAACCAAGGATAAAATTTAACTTTATGTAGAACCAGCATTGCTGCAGTGGAGTTGGACTAAAATGAAAATGGCTCCAAAGATTTTATTCACTAGCTACAAAACTGAATAGCAGGAAGATTAAATAAATTGTGGAAAACTAATGAGGCTTTCCCTGCCCATCATTAAAAGATAAAAGCATTACAATAAGTAACATGGTTGTCATTGTAACTGTTTATGATAAAATACTTCAGGCAAAGCTGAAATGTTTTTAGCTTAAAGCTCATATGACAGGGCACTGAGTGGTGTAAGCAAGAGTACAAATATATTTTTGGTAGATACATGTAAGTAACTATTTGTTTCCTATGAAACTTTCTGTTACTGCTCAGTGTTTTTCCTTACTCCTTGTCTTCGTTCAAGTTGCGAATATGTTCATCTTCTGCCTGTGCAAGGAGGAAACAAGACAGATTTAAAGGAAGATGGAAATGGATGCTACTCATAGGAAGGCTCCTGGTAGCAAACAGACAACAGGACCTTTTATATTAATGTTTGAAAGAGAAGAAGAATCCTTAAATCTGAATGCTGTACTATACATTCTGTCATCCTGGCACCTGCAAATACATAAGCACTCAGCATAGCATTATTTCAGCATTTCTTCTCCTGAAATTGTCAGGTGACTCAATTGTCTGGGCTCCACAGACTACAATTCAGTTTTCTCTGCCTAAAAATAGCAGCCATTAAAAAAAAAAAAAAAAAAAAAGTTAATGAAATATTCAGTTTGCCTCTGTTTAAATCAAGGAGAAAATCCTGTTAAGGGAGGAAGTATCTGATAGACTAGAAGATAGTGTGTCACATGATTACAAATCAATTGTATGTAAATTATTCTTTTTGAGCTGTAATAGGCCCTGCTTTGGCAAGGAGCTTTATGAAATCATTGGGGAGAAGCTGCCCATTTGAATCTGATAGAAAATTTCCCAATGATTTAAACACCTCTGGGCTCAGTCGAAGACTCATGGACAACAACAGTCTCTCCTGCAGCTGTGTAGTTCCAGATAGTATGTCATGTCCATAGAAAAATATCCAATGGACTTTTATAGGAGATTTTTTATGAGGTCTGGGTCACAGAGCACAATTATTTAAGCGTTGGAAGCAGGAAATTGTAGAAATCCTGAAGATCATCAAGGGCATCACCTTGTCTCTCCTTTTCTGTTTCCGCTTAAGGGCAGTGAATGTGATAAATAGAAATGAACAGCTGAGTGATTTGTGTGTAATGACTGCTAGTTTACAGGGGGCTTTCTGGGGGTAGTGGTATGGAAATCAACTTTATTTTGTATTTAATGATATTTGTAGTAACATACCACTTTATGCTTTATGATTTTAAATGAACTGGTAAAAATCATTATAGGTTAATAGTCAAAGGTAAATAATTGAAATCAGTAGTGAGATGAAAATTTAACAGGTTGAGATGAAGACTTGAATGATTCATGACATGAACTAGATACCTTTTGAAGATGTCACTTCAGGATAAAAGAGGAAAAATGTTTAAAGTTCTCTTTCTGTAAGAGAGAAAAAGGTGGCTTTAGGTTAAAGTTGAAAAATCTATCTGATGACCTTGCTAAACAATTTCATTTGTTAGATAATGACATCTGCAGATTCCTATATAGATTACCAAGCTGGTAATTGTTTTCATGGCATTATTAGTAACCAGATCATTATTATTTACAAGGCGCTTAAGATAAAAAAAAGAAGCAGTAAGGATGATTCTGTCAAAAATGCTTGAATGCAGAAGTACTGGCATTTTATAGAGGGATTTCCCCCCGTACTTTTGAGAGAAATAAAATCCACCACTTTTCTGTGTCCCCTCAGACACCTTTTTGGCCATGCATTGGTTTTCCAAAAGGGGAGACGGGTGAAACATTTACCATGAAAGTAGCTTCATAATGATTCTGCAAAACAGTATCAATTCCATGTTTACTGAATTTTCATGAAAACTGTGGTTAAGCATGGGTGAAACTGAAGACTGAATTTTATTGTTTGGCCTTAGCATATATGTTAAATCAATTAAATTCAAATTATTTTGATGGTTCTCTATTTCTTAAAAACCAAAGCATTTGCCTTTTAAAGCAGCTGAAAGTTCCTCAAGGTCTCCATTTTGCAAAGTGAGATTCAAAACTGGGAAGTGATATGCAATTAGATTAAAATTCATCCAAATAGGAATACCCGGTGAAGGTTTGGTTTCAGTGAAAGTTGCAAGTATTCAGCCCTTGGGAAGTGAGCTAGGAGTGAATATTTATATTTGGAAAACTTTTGAGATGGCTTTCTTGGGATGTGACACAAGTCAACAGACCTGAGGCCTCATGGCAGTTCTATGACTGGGCACCCATAGTACAGGCAGCACAGACCCATGCAAACACGGTAAACAGGACAAACATTTGCACTTATCCTTACACTGGCCTTACTCTTCAATTAGAAGAAATACTGAAGTCATGAAAAGTTCCTTCTTTCACCTTTGTCCTTATAATTCTGAATGATGTCATGGGCTCTTTAATGAGTGTATGTGGTCTCCTAGAATGTGGACTGAGATCCTCTCATCCATCTCTCATAGTCCACAAAACCTTCTATTGCATTGGGCAGGAGTTGCATGCACATTTTTTTGAGCATTACAGTTCATTTTTTCCATCCTTTACAGGTTTCTTCTCATGTTAATCACTGTAATATTTGAGCATATTACCCACCTCCCAGTCAGGTGCCAGAGGTAGTATTGTGCAGAAAGGAAACAGTCACATAAACATAATTTTCTTTGGGGTTTCCTGTGTTTAAAGCTGCTATTTTGTTCTTACTGTTAATTTCAGTGTATAATTCAGACCTGAAACAGTAGCCTGTGAGTTTCCACTGGGGTGTGCTAAAAGGGCATCTGATTCCCATCTGTTTCACCCACCTGCTCTATGACTGTTCAGCAGCTACAAAAAAAAAAAAAAAAAAAAAAGAAGGAAACAGATTTTCTGCCCAATGGCAGGGAGAAACCTAAACCCACAAAATGTGCTTGAAGCTTCTTTGCTGATATGAAGTCAGGCATGTGCCTGCCCCTCAGCACAGCTGGGAGTCACCTGCTCAGCCTCCAGCCCCACACAATCACTACCTGCACAGCCAGCACTAACATGTTGTGATGGAAGGGTCACAGGTGAAATAGAAGACTTTTTTTTTCCTAATCCAGGCTAAATTACCTTTCCAATAACATATGGGTGCAGCCTTCAGGGCATTAGAGTTTAACCACAATGGTTAGGTTATTCAGATGTAGAAATTACAGAAGCAATGACAGAGAATTCATTCAAATAAGCACTTGTTTTATAAGAAAGATGAATACTGCACCTCTGTTGGAGCCTGGATGGAGTCCTGGACACTCGTGAAAATCAGGGGTTTTTTTTTATGCCTAAGGATCAACCACAAACCAAAGCCAGGAACATAAGAGAAAAATATCACTTTGTAAAGAAATGAAAGAAATAGGCAATTTCAACAACTCATGAATGATATTTTTATTTGGATGGAATCCTGATCTTCAGTAATTTTTATTGGTGTTTTCTGCCTCAGATCTGAACTAAGGATGACTGTAGTTAAGCTTGACTATCTGTCTTCTGGCTACCCTCTAGAAAGGCAAATAAGACCACTAAAAAGGGTTAGCACCTGCACAAAACACAGTTCTAAACACTAAAAAGGCTCCTTTCAGCACCAAATGGCCTTTGCTCAAATATAATTTTTTTTTCATTAGAAGTTGATGTATGTTAAGAAATGACCCCTTAGCCTCTTTGTTCTGAAGAATACTGGTCCAGAAAGGGGTAGTATTTCTCAGTAACTTCAGAATGTTTGAGCTCTTCAATATCTTTAACATATTCTTTTGGCATCTGTTAGCACTTAGGTGAATCCTATTTTCTTATTAATTAGTGCCAAGGTTTAGAGCTGGGTGTGCCATTAGACAAAATGCAGATGCTCTCTATTAATCCCTCTCCCTTTCCAAAGGGGAGCACAAAAGGAATAAGGGAGAAAGACTTATGGCTTAGAAACTAAAACAACTTTGATGAAAATAATAATAAAATGGACTCTATATAAAATATACAAACCCAATATTGAACCCAACTGCCCTGGTGCCAATTATGCCTAAAACACACAGATCAGGATTGAAGGCAGAACAGAGTCCTTCTCAGATGCCAGCCATTGAAGAAGAGAGACTGACCCTCGTGATCCCTCAGCTTTATACTGAATATGATGTACATGGGATGGAACACCTTGTTGGTCAGTTTAGGGTCACCTGTCCTGTCTGCTCCTCCCCATAGGAGCAGCCTTTTACTTTCTGCACTCCCCTGTGTGTTACACAATATTTAGCAGTGACTTTGGTCTGCACAGGAGCAATATAAGCAAGAACCTTTCTGCACACCAATCCTTAGTAGTAACTCTAAACATCAAGCGTTATCTCTGCCAGAAGCAGAAACTTCAGAAAGTGCAGTTACTTAGAAGAGATTGAGCTGAACAGAAAATCACTGAACAGAACTTGTTCTCTTCTAACTCAAGCCAGGGCAATTGGAGTATTACACAGTCTTGAATAATCCTTTCATAATGCTAAAGGTTATAGCACAGTGAATTTCATAATCTTGTGTGGTGTTTATCTGTACCTAGACAGTCCCGGACCATCTGTCAGGACTGCTTTTCCTTAATTATGTATCAGAACAATTAGAGTGACAATGAATAATTATTTTCCATGATAAACCAGGAGGTGGATGACTCAAAAGGCTAGTAAAGCCTAGAAAACAAGTCTTTGACTTCCAGTTCGCTGGTCCAAATGCAGCTTGAGCCATGATGGACTAGAAAACAGGCCAAATGAATTCTTGGGGTACCATATGGAATAAGCTTGTTAATATTATTTTGGATGTTGTGGCATTTTATGAGAAAGTGGAAGAATGAGAAAAGAGCAAATAACCTCTGGACAGATTCAAAATCAAATTAAGATAACTAAAACAATCTGAGGAAGGATTACGTATACCTGTCTCTGTCTATCATTTGTTCTCTCCTGCTCTTTAACTGAATATATTGACATGCCAGGATGTAGAGTGATATGCAACTCACTATCAGATATATATATGCACACCAAGATCTACCCCTCTGATAAATTATGACATTTTACTAAGCAAGAATAGATTTAGGCATTTTCATTAGCTATCCTCACAGAAAGGTTGTGAAAATAGTAGGATGTGGAGGGTGCACTCTCCATTATAGTGAGTTAAACCTGTCATGAGCCTGCACTCATCCTGGGAGACAGGCAAACTAGAATATAGTCCTAATGTGGGTGCCCAAAAATGCCTTCACCCTGAGCTCTCCAAACCTGTGAGAGCTTTAGAAAGAAAGGAGCTGTCAACATAATTGGCTGGAGTTGCAGTGTTGCTGCAGGGAGAAAGCACTGAGCTGGGCAAATGCCTGCCTGGGTAGGAAGGGTTGCCTGATGTCTGTTGTACTTCAGCAATTAGATGACGTGTGTTGCTCTCTTCATCTCCCTTTTTTCTTTTTTTTTTTTTTCCATTTTTTCTTTCCTCCCTTTAAGACAATACTCTTAAGCCAACTGATCTGTGTGTCTAAGAGAAAATCAAGACAGGAAACTGAATTTTTTTTTTCACCTGTTTTTTTTTTAGCGGATGTTCCAGCTGGCAGTTTATTAGTGATCTCTTTAAATCTGAACCCAACCTTTGTTGCTGTCCATCAGTGGTTGGCAGAAAGATTATGATAATAACATTAAACGTCTATCTCCATGGCAGTAACATGACAGATCAAGAAAAGGACTGCTCCTCATGGCCATGGAAAAATAACCAGTGTGTAAGTGTCACTCCTGGCTCACACAGGAGCCAGGCAACCAGGCTGGGACTGCATCTGCTGAGGACCATTAGCAAAGCAGCTGTAATACAAGAATAATAGAAGAGGCAGTGGGAAATCAGTCCTTGCAAATGGGTATGAAAATAATAACTATTTATACACTTAATGTATAAGCTTTCATCTGTGCATCTCAGATGTTTTTATAAACACTGATGAATTAAGTTTCCATGCACCCTTGTGAGATATTTTGCTCCCATTTTGCTCTCATAATTAATGCACAGGGAGCTAAAGTGATCTGGCAATAGGAGTGCTGGAGGTTTATGTGACATAGTATAAAAATAGGGCCTAATGATCCAGTTATCTGCACCGCAGCCATTAGATCCTTGGGCTTCGAAAGGCATCAGCTAATACACTTAGGGCCTGTCAGGTTGTTCAGCTGCCCTTCATCATAAAGTTCAGAAAGAAACAAGAAAAATTATTAGAATTTCTGTGCAACAATTACAGCTTATATTCCCATCGATTACCTGATGGATAAGATGGCTACATTTTCTTTTCTGGTTACTTAAAGAGATGTTTCCCCGTGCATGATGATCTTTCTCCCCTATTAAAAATATAGGCAGAGATACTTCACTGAAATTCTGTAAATCTGTACAAAGGCTAGAGAGAATTATTACATATAATGACCAGCAGTATCAACAGGGAGTATGGAAAGAAAAGGTTCAGAGATTTATGCTGAATTTCTTTCTTCTTGAATTCTCACTGGCTCTAATGGATTTCAGGTTGTGAATAGCTACAGAAAGGATGTTATATGGGATGCCTCTTTTTTGATCTAGCAAAGAGGACAAGTTCTTATTCTCTGAAACAAATTAACTGTGAATAAAACCAAAATCAGCTGTCTTCCTGTAATCAAACTCTCTTTTCCCTTTAATGACTGCTGTATATGTAAGGAAACTGTTATATCTTTTGGTTTTGATTTTTGGTTCAAAGCTCTGGTTCACTTACAAGTGCTTTCCCCATCCTTTTGAATTGTTTCATAAGGGAAACTAAAACAAAGGAAGGAAGCTAAAATCCAGTTGGAGCAAATAACTGGCTTTGGTAAAAGCAAAAAAATGCTGCTATCTTTTTAACTTTTTTTTTTTTAAAATTCAAATTTCAACAGATTTTTTTTCATATAAGAGCAAGTTTAAAAATTTGATAATTTTGCAGAGAAAAGTGTGCTTTGCTTGTAATTTGTTCCCTCTACTGTTGAAGATGTTGTACTTTATCACCTTACCTGCTATAGTTCAGGGTTGCTGTTTCTTCAGAAGAGCTTTTTGAAAGACAAATCTGATTCTCCATGACCTTACTCTGGCCTTAACTGTCCTGCTGTTTCCCTGGTTTCAGGAGAGTATTCCTGATTTCCACCCCTGGGGAGGGAGGAGTGGCTGGAAATGGCAGCAGGGGTAAGAGGTACAGCGGGCAGCTCAGGAGCCCTCAGTAACAGCCCTGCATCTCACTGGCAGCCTTCCCATTCTGCTTGATTCTGGACTTCAGTCCTAATCATGTAGAGATTATCTTCAGTGTGTAAATAATTTACAACAATAAGCACCAACTTCTGCAAGAGAGGGAGGAAGCTCAGTCTTCTGCACAAGTAGCTTTCAATACAGTACACGGGGAGGGAGAAATTCTGACATGCACAGTTTGCATTGCACTGTCTTTCTCTATTCTCCCTTCTAGAAAGACAGGGATGATGTTAGTAATTTTCCTTTTCTTTTTCTTTAGTTCCACTTTCAAAATATTAGCTGCTCCTACACCCTGAAAGGCTTTAGCAAACCTATAGGCATACATAAATCTGCTTCTAGAAATATGTAATGTCTTTTGGGGGAGTTCATCGAAAGCACACGTCCTGATTTTGCTGGGACAGAATCCTAGGCCAGCCACGGTCTGCAGGCCATTAGCAGTGTTTCAGATGACCTAAGCTGGCTACATGTGTACCCCATACCATAAATGTCACACTCATGAAGGGGGAAGTTTGCTGAGGATAGGAATGCCTTGTTGCATGGGCTTCTCCTGCTTGGACTCCTCTTCCTCCTCCCCATCCCCAGAGGTGGTCATTTACCATTCTGCTTCTGAGGACTTCTTTCCCAGTTGTTATGACTACTGTATCTAACTAAATTCAGCTATTGGGCTTTTGAAACCTTTCTCTCCTGTTTTAACCCTTTTTATCTACACATCTAATGGTTCTATACAAGACAGTACTTTTGTTTCAGTTTCTACATAGCTTGGCAGACTGCTTCTGAGGGAGCTGTGGCACATACAGTAGACTTGTTAGTGTGTTTGAAACTGAGACCCATCCCAGATCTTTCATACATTAACCTTTCTCCAAACCTTTACTCATTCATGCTACTGAATACTGTCCTTTGCTCCCTCCTTTTCAGCTGTGAGAGCCACTCTTATGGAGAAAAGACTTAAAAATTAAGTTCTTGGCTTGCTGGTTAGTGATGCATTAATAAGCAAGACTTACTTGATGAGATATGCCCTCTTTAAATGTTTAACTGGAGAGTTGGAGTACTGTGTCCATTCCTGGGCTCCCCAGTGCAAGAGAGACAGGAAGCTACTGGAGAGAGGCCAGTGGAGGGCTATGAAGATGAGGGGACTGGAGCATCTATTCTGCGAGGAAAGGCTGAGAGACCTGGGGCTGCTTAGCCTGGAGAAGAGAAGACTGAGAGGGGAATCTTATCAATGCTTATCAATATCTAGAAAGCAGGTGTCAAGAGGATGGGGCCAGACTCTTCAGTGATGCACAGTGACAGGACAAGAGGAATGGGCAAAAACTGGAACACAGGAGGTTTCCTATGAACATGAGAAAACCCCTTTTTCCTTTGAGGGTGCACTGGAACAGGTTTCTCAGAGAGGCTGTGGAGTCTCCTTCTTGAGAGGTATTCAAAACCCACCTAGATACATTCCTGTGCAACCTGCTCTTGGATGAACCTGCTTTGGCAGGGGGGTTGGACTAGATGATCTCGAGAGGTCTCTCCCAATCCTTACCATTCTATGATTTTGTGAGAGAAAGGTTGGACTGGTCTCACATCATTCTTTGAATACCTCCAGTGCAGACCATGCTCCGTAGAATCATAGAATCCTTTAGGTT
>NW_008606055.1:35400-42268 GCF_000691845.1 Merops nubicus | reverse complement strand
AATTTATTTAATAAATATTTATTAATATTAAATAAAAATTTAAGTCATTTATTTATTTAATAAATATTTAATTTAAGAATTTAGCTTGTAAAAATGCTTTGCTGGCTTATGATAAGGAAGTTTAATGAAACCACAAAAGAACCAAAGTGCAATGACCCTGAGCTAAAGGAACTCGATACACCGCTGCAAGAGCAACAGGTTCCAACCACTGCTGCAGTTAAAAACCAACAAAGGTCAAAAGATTACAGCTGAGGAAGACTTGGAGCCTTCATCAAAAGACCACCAGAGAATGCTGTGTGACCACCCAAGGACTTTAATGCACAGTGGGACACACATTTCATGGATTGTGCTTGGCTGTTTATAGACACACAGTTCCAGGGTTACACCTTCACAGCAGGTAACACTGAGGGTTCCCACAGACAGACTGTCTGCTGAAAGAAGAAAATGGATGTGCAAGCAGCTGTGCAAAGTGGTAAACTTGTGTATAGACACCCTCAGCCTGTATTTCATCAATTCTATAAACACTTCACTTACTGTCCTGGTTTGAGTGAGAACAGAACCGATTCTCCACTCGGTGATTTTACTCTCAGCTCAGTCTCTTCTCATTAACTGCACTGCCTGAAGTTAATGGCAGATCTCTGCAGCCAGTTTCTGCTCCTAGCAGTGATAATGCTTCAGGTTTAGAGCTAACTACCAAGGGTTAGAGTGTGCAGAAAGGCTCTTCCTGATATGTGCTCCTGTGCAGACCAAGGTCACTGCCCAACCTTGTGCCCCACTGGGGTGCAGTGAGGAGAAACCAAGACAGGTGACCCTAAACTGACCAAGGAGGGATTCCATTCCATGTTCCAATACCCCACATTTGGTATAAAACTGAGGGATCAGAAGAGACAAGCCTCTTCTTCAGTGGCTGGTGTCTGAGGAGGACTCTGTCTGTTCTGCCTTTGATCCTAATCTGTATGTTCCTGAATCCAGTTCCAGAATCCAGCTCCTTAATCTGGTTCCCATCTGTCACTGAGTCCAGTCTGGGACTACCCCAGTGCTTGTCCCACAGCATCAGTGGTGAAGGTGACGTAACTGTCATCAGAGCAGTTGGGTACGACACTGATTTTGTATATATTAGTGTATATTCCATTTTATTATTACTATTTTCATTAAAGCTGGTTTAGTTTTCTATTCCAACGTATAAGTCACTCTTCCTTATTCCCCTTCTCCACCCCTTTGGGAAGGGAGAAGGATTAATGGAGAGCATCTGTCGCTTGTCTAGTGGCCAGCACAGCCTTAACCCTTGACACTTATGAAAATAAGCAGCCTTCCCCAGTCATTTGAATTTGAGGGTTACAAAGATTATTTCCCCCATTTCTTTTTTTTTTTTTTACATAACACTGCAAATCAAAATTATAGACTCGTAGAATCACAGAATGGTTTGAAGGAACCTTAAAGACCATTGTCACAGTTTAGGATCAGGGCCAACCCCACACCTGTAACAGATGTTCTCTGTTAACGCCCCTCTCCACCCAAAGGGGAAAAGAAAGGGAAAAAGGCACAGAGACTTATCAATTGGAAAAGTAAAACAGCTTTAATGAAAATACTACTACTACTCGTAATTATAATAATCAAATGGAATATGTACAAATATATACCAAACCAGTATCAAACCCAGCTCCTCCCCCACCAACGGCAATGCATCACCATCACCCCTGATGCTGTGGAACAGGTCCTGGGGAAAAGTCCCAGGCTGGGCTCAGCCACAGATGGCAGCTGGGCACAGGAGCTGGATTCTGGAACTCTGTTCAGGGACACACGGCTGGAGATCAAAGGCAGAGTGGATGAAGTCCTCCTTGGATGCCGGCCATTGAAGGAGCAGCCAAAGAGGAAGAAGGCGGAAGGGAGGCAGAAGGGCTTGAACCTTGTGATCCTTCAGCTTTTATACTGAATATGATGGATATGGGATGGAATACCCCACTGGTCAATTTAGGGTCACTTACCTTGTCCCCTTCCCCTTGCAGGTGCAGCCTTCACTTTCTGTTCCATTCAGTGTGGTACACAAGTGTTAGCAGGGACCTTGGTCTGCACACCAGTCCTTGGGGGTAACTCTAAACACAGAGTGTTTTCACAGCTAGAAGCAGAAACTGTCTGTGAAAATATGCTGTTAGCTTTAGCAAGTGCAGTCAGCTAGAAGAGCTTTAGCTGAAAGTAAAATCACTGAACAGAATTAGCTCTGTCCTATCCCAAACCTGGACAACCATCTAGTTCCAACACCCCTGCCATGGGAGGGGACACCTCCCACTAGACCAGGTTGCTCAAAGCCTCATCCAACCTGGTCTTGAACACCCTTCCAAGGATGGACCATCCACAACTTCCCTGGGCAACCTATACCAGTGTCTCACCACCCACATAGTGAAGAATTTCTAAATTTACCCTCTTCCCATTTGAATGCATTACCCCTCATCCTGTCACTATGAGCTCTCATTAAAGGTCCCTCAGCTTTCTAAAGTAACTAAAAGACCCCTTTTAATTACTGGAAGGCTACTTTGACATCTCCCTGGAGCTTCATGTGAACCTTATGTAGGCCCACAATCAGAATTAGACAAGTGGACAACATGACACTGAAGGATAAAAAGCCCTTCTTGCCACAGCACACAACTAATCCAGAACCCCAGACCAGCAAGAAGAGCAGCGCTGGAAAAGATATGAAAGGTGTTACCAGATGCTATTGCCAAAAAAAGGTGAGGAAGGTTGGCAGATCGCATAGGAGTATTCTGGGGATGACACACTGCACCCTCTATGAGAAAGGTGGTGATGGAAATGTGGGATAAACATCATCTGCCCATATTACAGAGGAGCCCCTGATGAAAAAATTTTTTACGAGTCTCTATTCCTCTGTTAACAAAATAAAATTACTCCACTAGGCACACCAATGTTATTCTTGAGGGTTTTACCACCCTGACAGCCTGGTTTTGGTGACAGGGAATGAAGTTATAGTGATGTTCAGGACTCATCCAGACCCCACGACACTCCTGCTGAGGGACTACTCACATGAGCTGATGAGTGAGCTGCTGCCAGATTGGAACCTTACCAAACAGACGGCATCAAGACCCAAGATGCAGGAGGTTGTCCACAATAAAAGGACACACTGGAAGCAGCCCTTATCCACCATTTCTGGCACGGCTTCCCAACCATGGGAGTAAATTTTGTGGAGTTTTGGAGAACAGCCATCACGTGCTTTCGGTTTCGCCAAGAAAAATTTACAGCGAAGGTTTATATAAACCTATATATCCAGGTGTCAGCAGCTCCTGCATCATGTGCTGCCCCATAAACATCTGTTGACAAAGCTGGGTAGGGCTTACCTGAAAATCTTGGCAGTAATTGCTTGTTCCCCTCTAATAATTTTATGTGAGGCAGCAATGCCTGAGCCAAGACCATGCCCTGACCATCAAGGGACCTGTGTAATGACAGGGACATGCTTCTATTGGGTGGTGCTCACCCTGGGATGTGGAGAATTCCTCCTGTAGCCAGTTTGTCCTTGTTGGGCAGAGACCAGCTCCTTCCACTGCGTGGTCAGCCTCAGGCTGATGCCTCCTGAGCTGTGGGGCCAGATCCCATCCCATGACAGAGAAGACACGAGCTGCTGCCAGCTCCACTGCTTGAGAATGACAAAGCACATGGCTCCATGCAAGCTCTTACACATGGATGTGTATTTTAATAAAAATAATTGTCAACATACAGCAGAATGTTGATTTCTTTACCATATTTCCAGTATATTTTCATAGGCTTTTTTCTTAGCTAAAATCCTCCCCCACCCCTTTTTGAAGTTTTCATGCGAAGCGTCAGATAACTTAATTCACAAATACTAAGCTTAGACTGAATCAGTGTGCACAATTTGTGTAGTGTCCATTTAGCCAACGTTGTACCAAAGAGGATAAGCCCTCTCCAAAGGCGAGGAGGAGTCTGGAGAGGCAGATGAAGATCTGCTCCATCGCAGTCCCACAGTGGCTATCCCGGGGTGGAAATATGCAAAGGCCTTGCACCCTAAGCTCCAGCTGAGCATTTCATACCTGAGTTTTGAGCAATCAGCATAAAACAGTTTAGTGTGTGATGGGCAGGCCCTGGGGCTCATGTTGCCCAACAGGTTGTGTGCAAGAGCTTCAGGTGCTGGGAGCTTCCTCCTGCCTCCTCTGGCTGGAGAGCCATGAAGAGCATGCACAGGTAGGACCATGAGTGACAGTCCCAACCAAATGCCTGTGCAGAGTCCTTTGTCTGGAAAAGTCACCACACTTGGATTTTAAAAATTTTCTTTAAAATCCGGATTATCCCCAGAGCTGCTGCTGCTTCTCCTTTCTTCAAGTTTGAGCTTGTGAGAAACCCGGCCTGCAAAACCCCCTGTGCTCCCTCCCAGAGGAAGGATGCAGCTAAAGCCCTCCTGAGAAAAAAGGGCAGCACATGTGCCTAGACCCAAGTGGAGGAACCAGAGAAAAGGTGTCTGCCTGGCCAGAGGAAGTTCAGCAAGGAGTGGAGGTCTGCATGGCCTCCAGGAATGTTTCTGTGGTGATGGGAGCGTAAATCCCACAGAGGACTCTGCATGTTTCCAACAGGAGAGTTAAGCTTCCCTCTTGGAAACAAAGCAGCTGGCAGGATGTGTTCCTCAGCTTGCTGGGCAGTGCTACAGCTCAAGGCTGCAGGCTCTGTGAGCTCTGGTATGGGATTCAGGGAGAGGGACAGACACACCATGTTCACTCATCCATCACCGGTCCCTTCTTGTTACAGGGAAAGATGGTGGAGAGCAGCTAGTGTTTCCTCTGGAAGACGGCTCCAGGCTCTCAACTGCTCCCCTTTCCTCCCAAATCTGCTGAAGCTCCCCCCCCCAGTCATCCTACCAACACTTCCTCCAGCTCTCTGGTCTACAGAGCAGATGGGACACGGCTCAAGCCAGCTTTTGGCTCTGAGTAATAGCTGCTGGACTGCAGTTCCCTCTACCAGTCATTCTTCTGGGGCCCCAGCAGCACACAGTACATGTGCCCTGTCATGTCCCCACCCAACCCTTTTGCAGGAACACCTAGGGACAACCAAGTACAGCTGGAGTCCCAACACCAGCTCCCTACAAGAGGGCTACTCCCCACCAGATCCACCACCCAGGCTGCTCTAGTACGGGCAGGGCTTGAAGGAAGTTGCTTCGTCTGCACTGGGGATTCCCGGGTGGACCAGGACCATCACTTCAAGAAACAGGTTCCTTCTCTCATAGAATCATTTTGATTGGAAAAGACCTTTAAGATCATCGAATTCAACTACTAACCTAACACTGCCAGGTCACCACTAAATGATGTCCCTCAGTGCCTCATCTACACCACATCCCTGGGCAGCCTGTTCCAGGGCCTGATAACCCTTTTGGTGAGGAAGTTTCTCCCAATATCCTAATAACCTAAACCTCCCCGAGTGCAACTTGAGGCCATCTCCTCTTGTCCTATCACTTGTTCCTTGGGAGAAAAGACTGACTCCCCACCTGGCTCCAGCCTCCTGTCAGGGAGCTGTGGAGAGCCAGAAGGTCTCCCCTGAGCCTCCTTTTCTCCAGGCTAAGCAACCCCAGGCCCCTCAGCTCCTCCTCACAAGACCTGTGCTCTAGACCCTTCCCCAACTTTGTTGCCCTGCTCTGGCCATGCTCCAGCCCCTCAAGGTCCTCCTTGGAGTGAGGGACCCAAAACTGACCCCAGGATTCAAGGGGCAGCCTCCCCACTGCATAAATCACCTCCCTAATCCTGCTGGCCACACTATTTCTGACACAAATCAGGATGATGACTTGATTGTGACCAGCTCCATGGGGCCACAGTGCACCCAGAACTGAAGTGTGATAGACCTCTCTGCCTGCTGCCCTATGGGGCAGCTAAAGTCTCTACGCTGCTTCTTCACAGACAGAACTTTGCAATACTGTGATGTGCACCATGAAGCTCCATGTCATTCACATGCTACTGTATAGCCTGGGTACAATGGTTCAGCTTCTTCATCAACCCCACAAGGGCAGAGGGAACTTGAAACTTGCAGCTAAGCAACATGTGCTACATAAGGTCCCAAAGCACAGCAGCACCACTGCAGTCCAACAAGGTTTGCTTTGCTGGAGAAGGAGATGGTCCCTGATGCCTCAGGAAGAAAATGAAAAATTCAAATTCTCAGAGCTAGTTACACCAGCTCTGGTGGATCCAGTTGTTCAAGGGAGCCTCCAGAACAAAGCTATTTAAAGAATGGTAAAGATGCCTTAAAAAGGCTATGTAAAAATAAGGACACATCCTGAAGACAGGTAGAGAAGTCATTATAGAAACTAGAAGTAACAAGGAAGCCCATGAGAAAACTGCAGATGTGCGCAGCCAGGAGGAACACATTCCCAACAGGGCCACTCTCAACACCAGTCACGGCTGTATCTCCTGGTGTCCAAAGTCCTGGCAGTCAGGTGAAGTCCCTAGTGACTGGAAGAAAGGAAACATCACCCCTATTTTTAAAAAGGGCAGAAAGGAAGACCCTGGCAACTACCACCCTATCAGCCTCACCTCTGTGCCTGGGAAGATCATGGAGCAGATCCTCCTAGAAGAAATGCACAGGCACATGGAAGACAGGGAGGTAATTCAGGAGAGTCAGCACAGCTTTACTACGGGCAAGTCCTGCCTGACCCATGTGGTGGCTTTCTATAATAAAACAACTGCACTGGTGGACAAGGGAAGAGCTGTGGACGTCATCTCTCGTGACTTTGCTAAGGCCTTTGACACTGTCCCCCACAGCAGCCTCCTTTCTAAGTTGAAGAGATACGAGTTCAATGGGTGGACTGTTCAGTGGATAAGACGCTGGCTGGACGGCTGCACCCAGAGAGCAGTGGTCAATGGCTCGA
>NW_008606055.1:12433-35221 GCF_000691845.1 Merops nubicus | reverse complement strand
AGAGGTGCACTCAGGTGAACCTCGTGAGGTTCTACAAGACCAAGTGCAGGGTCCTGCAGCTGGGGAGGGGCAACCAACATTACTAATACAGTCTAGGAGAGGACATTCTAGAGAGCAGTCCTTTGGACAAAGTCTTGGGGGTATCCATCAACAAGAAGCTGGACATGAGCCACCGATGTGCAGTGGCAGCCCCAAAGGCAAATCAAATCCTGGGCTGCATCAAAAGAAGCATGGCCAGCAGATGGAGAAAGGTGATCCTGCCTCTCTGCTCTGCCCTGGTGAGACCTCACCTGGAGTCCTGTGTCCAGCTCTGGAGCCCCCAGCACAAGGACGTGGACCTGTTGGAGTGTGTTCAGTGGAGAGCCACAAAAACCATCAGAGGGCTGGAACAGCTCTGCTGTGAGGACAGGCTGAGGGAGTTGGGGTTGTTCAGCCTGGAGAAGAGAAGGCTCTGGGGGGACCTTATAGCAACATTCCAGTACCTGAAAGGGGCCTACAAGAAAGCAGGGGAGGGACTATTCACAAGGGTTTGCAGTGACAGGACAAGGGTAATGGCTTTAAGCTAGAAAAGGCTAGATCTAGGTTAGACATCAGGAAAATTTCTTCAATATGAGGGTGATAGACCACTGGAATAGGTTGCCCAGACAGGTGGTGTAGGCCCCTGGAGACATTCATCAGCCTCATCAGGTTTGATGAGGCTCTGAGTAGCTTGATCTAGTTGGAGATGTCCCTACTTGTGGCTGGGGGGTTGGACTAGGTGTCCTTTAGTGGTCTATTCCAGCCCAATACATTCTCTGATCCTATTCTATGATTCTATGATTAATACAACCCATGACAAAGAGACTTGGCCTAACAGAACCACAAAGAGAATGAAGAAAAAGAACTCAGAATAAGATAAAAATCTCAAGATGAGAGAGAGGTTCAACTGCAGCCAGACAGCTGAAGCTAGAGAGTGACCCAAGGCAGAGGAAGTCACTGAATGTGAAATGCAAAGACAGGTATTAGAGTATTTCCAACCCAAGTACACACAAGCAGTCTGTCAGTGTGCCTTGAGTCTGGTTCCAAGACATGGAGAGCTTGCAGAAGAATCTTTCACCAGGCCAAGTTCTCTTAACAGCACTGGGGCACTATGGATTAAGCTGGCCAGCTGCTTGGCAGGTCAGAAGCTTCAGAAAGGAAGTGTGCCCACGAAGGTGAAGTGTCTCTGCAATCGCAGCGAGGTAAAAACTGCAGGCTTGGGCGATACCCATCACTAGGACAACAAGGAAAATCAACCGAATTCAGCAGTCCTCTGCTGCTGTCTACCTACCTGAAAGGCTTAAGGGTTGCAGAGCTCCTCTGCATTTTTCAACTATGAGAGTTGACCTAATAAAAAGATCTCCATCTCTAAACCTCATGTTGCCTGTTCTCTTAGGTTACTATGGCTCTCACCACTCCCTCTCCCTGTTGTATGCCTTCACCAAAAGGCACTGACAGGCATTCCCAGCCACCTCCAATGCCATCTGCACATTCACCACCAGTCTTCTCAAGAGCTCTGCCTTGATTTCGGGCCTCGTGTCCCAGCTGCAAATCAAACCTTCAAGTGCAGGAAATCCTTGAAGCTCTGGGCTACTGCACAGATCACACACCAAATTCCTCTCCTCAGTGGAACACAAGGTTGCTTCCAGCTTGAAGCCCTGGAACAGGCTAACCTCTATCTTAGGGGCAAACTTCAACACCATCTGCTCATCTTTCATTGACCCTTCCATAAATAATCGAAAAAATCATGAACAACAGTAAAATACATGTTGGGTTTGAGCTCCTCTGGGTGCTCCTCAGACATAATGACCTAAAATTCATTTGGTGCGGAACTCCGGTAACTCCTGTACAGCCAGATGGAACCCAACAGTATTCACCCACAGATCCTTGCTGGTCCCTTTTCGGCCTGAAACTAAAATAATTTTCTCAATAATTCATAAAGAAACTTTGCTGTTCGCTTCTGACTTGGTCAGACTGACAAAGCTAGTAGTGACCCTAACCCACAACCTGATCTTGGCATGTGACACCTCACATGGTGAGCACAGTTCCCACTAGGTGTTCTCAAGACACTTCCAAACTTTAAAAGAGCTCATCAAACATCAGTGATAGATCAGTGTTACATGGAGGGTCATTAAATACTATTATTTTTCGGATTTACTTACTTCTCAGGGCTGTGAGATGCTTCTACAGTGAAGTCACTGAGCCTTGTGCTCTTAGGAGAGGCATGCACCTTGAAGGACTAAGCTCCTCCAATTCCCACTGTTAGTGTGTGGCAGGACCTACCTCACCAGGTCTCCTGCCAGGGTTATAGCATGTGTATAGCTGGGACCGAGCCTGTGGGCAATAAATACATCAATGACTTTGTGGAGGTGGAAGAGACCTTTTTAATAAACAGGATTTCAATAAAATAAAAGAATCCCCCTCTGAACTGCCACTGCGAGAAGAGTTCAGGTAACTAGCACAGATGATACTGTATGTGCACGACTGACAGAGAAGGGAAGAACAAGCTGTCACCAACTTGATGAGTTTCCTCGGTAAATCAGCAGAAACCAGCTCAGCAAAACTCAAAAAAAAAAAAAAATACTGGTGGATCCGTGTAAATCAAAATGAAGAGAAATCCCTACATTGGAAGGCGCTACATTAGAATAACCAGCAAAATACTGAGTGCCACTGGAGCCACAGCAATGGCAGGGAGACAGGAAAGATCTGCCCGTCATTCCTGGGGTCAGGAATAGCCACACAGTGAGGGACCCACTCAATCCTTCCACGGGCAGCGTGTGTGTGCGCTACGGAGGGTGTTGGTGGCAAAGAGGTCAGGCTATCAAACGAGGTGGTGGTGCAGAGTGGCAGCAACAGAGGGTGAAGGGCAGCACTCAGCGATGTCAACTCCATCTTGCTCTGGTGGCTAGTGCAAATAGTCGTCTACTCTGGCAAAGGAGCAGGAGCCCAAGCCCACATGAGCCATGAGCCGCAAACACTCCGAGGCCTGGCCCAGGGCAAGCATCAGCGGGGGCTGATTTGGCAGGTTCTGAGATTCTGTGGGGGCAAAATAAACAAATCTATTTAGAAGAGGTGTCCTGGCTGCGCACCAGCTCACCTGCTCTCGGGTCTCTCTCTCTTCCACCTTGGCACCAAGCCCAGCTTTCCTAGCAGATGGTGCTTGCTCTGGAAAGAAGCTACTCCCAAGTACTGCTGGCTCTGCACTGCTGCTCCTCCGCACACCCCACCACCCATGACACGTCCCATGTGGGGCTAGGGCTCAACACGGCCTGTGAGAAAGTGCTGCTGTGGTAGCCAGAGCAAGAAAAAGTCAGTGGAGCTCCTGCTGCCTCAGTGTCTGCCAGAAAACCCTCAAAGCATGAGAGATCAAAGCATGGAAGAGTAAGGAAAGGCAGGAGAAATTGGCACCAAGTGAGAGGCAATGGACCTCTCCTACTTGTGCAAGTCTACCCAGTAGTCCAAGCCCTAGACAAACTCACTCACTGGTCACTGCTTCCTCTCAACTCCATGTTTGTTATGTATGCAAGAGGGAACCCTTGAGTGAGCTAGACCAGGTTTCTTGTGGTCTGTGTGACAAGGCATGTCCAGACACCATCTTTCACATCTCCTTGGTGACTTTCCCTCAGGAACTTGTCCATGTTCCTCAGGCACTGGACAAACAATGGCAAGGACCGAGCCACCCTGCTGGACACCTGCCCATGCTGTCAGGGGAAGGGATTTTACTTCCCAAACCATACAATTTCTGTTCCTCAAGACAGAACATGAGCCATCCTCAAGGGTTTGTCCATCAAGGTGTTCTTTCCCCTAGAAGACAAATATCTCCATCTCTTTCTGGGACACTCAAAAATGTGCGGCACACAGACACACTAGGAAATACATCTGGGCACAGTGAGCTGGACTGTGCACAGGAGGCAAGCCTGGGCTTTTGAGACAGAAAAGTTGTCCAGTGGGAAGTGTTTGGCCAGCTGTGGATGGACTGAGCTAACCCCGACTGGAGAGTGTCCTATGAAGTGACCTGAGCTGTGGCACAGCATGTGCAGGGTCTGCTGACAGGATCAAGGTTCCTGCCTAGAATCAATCAATATCTTTTTTGCAAACTGGTGGCAGGCCACAACCTCATTATCACTATATACATTTTTCCACCCTGGGACTTTCTGTAGCTGAGGCTGCCAGGAGGGTCAGCAACCACAGGGCAACTCATTGATTTCAAGCACAAGACTTCCATCAGGGAAGGCTGCTGCATTTATTACAGGAGGTTCAAGACAGGAGAGTAAATGACAACAAGCTGTTGGGCAAAGGAATGTGTTTGTCTAAGGAAAATGGAAGAGCAGGCATAAATTCATCTCTGAGGACACAGAGAAGGACAAGAGACTTCTCATATCTAGATCCAGCCATGACCCATCCTGCTGACACAAAGGGCAAAGCTCATCAGAAGACGGGGAGCTGTCTTGCTAGCTGAAGAAAAGCAACCTATAAGCAGATCTCTACACTCAGCAGGGTCCTCTCAGCACAGTTAAGACCAGAAGCGAAAGAGCAACAGGGTTGGACCAGTACCTCAGCCCTGATTCCACCATGGGACTATAGGCAGCCAGGCTCTCTGGGTTCTAGCAGACACAGGACATGATGGAAACAGGCAGAGGTGATGCTTGAATGCCTGTATTTAACTCTCGATCTTTAGCATAAGCTCAAAGGTAACTGGATTTATGACCTCCCTCTGCTTCAGAGCCAGCTTCACTTATGAGCTGCTGCCACAGAAAAACTGCATCTCCTATGAGAAAGCAGGATGAAGCCAGGACAAAACTCTGCCAACCCAAACAGCATGGCTGTTCCCGGCTAATGCCAGTGCACTGATTCAGTTCGGGCTGGGAGCAAAAAGGAAAAGGGGGAGCAAATGCGTGGAAGAGATCTTGGCTTCCTCAGTAAACAGGGAAGGAAAATCCTGAGGAGCATCCTTGGAAGCAGCATTGACGAAGACCCAAAGAAGGGAGCCAAAAGAAGACCAGAACAGGAGGATCCATTCTGTGCAGGCTTCCCTCCCACTTCCCTTCCTCCATCATTGCCCTGTCAGTCCCCAGCAACAGGAAGAGAGGCACAAACTAAACAGGAGTATTTCTGACCTTTTCCTAACACAGGCTTGCCTGCCACAGGACAGCCCTTGAAAGCAGGTATGTGCAGTAGGCAGTGCTCACCCAGGAACCAGGCCTTACCCAATATAGCACTATTAAGAGCAGCACACACAGGTTCCCTCTGGATCGGGTCCAGCTGTTGACCGACGGGGCAGTTCCAAGGGTCTGAGTAAGCTAACAAGCTAAATGCGTCCTGTGTAAGAGAACAGAAAGGCACAGTAAGATCACGCAGGGCTGCAAACACACAGGAAAACCACCAGGTCCATCAGCCAGGGCACATCCTGCCATTGCCAAGGTGAGAAGTGCCCACCTCCCGAAAAGAAATGGCCCTTTTTCCTCTTGGCAGAAAGGGACCACACTGGGCCACCAAGACAGTGGGTTAAAGAGGGTGCCCCTTCCATTTGGCAGGGGAGCCTGCATGGGAAGGCAAGTACAGAGTCACCTGGAGAGAATAAGAGTGAAGGCAGGCAGGAGTTCTATTTCTTCTGTCCTGTGCCGAGAACTTGGGCCTAGATACTCTATGTTCACTGAGCTTCAACCTGTGCCCCCTACACAGGCCCCCTGTTCCTCCTCAGGTGCAAGAAGAGGGGACCATCCGCTGCTCTTCAAGATAATCTGCAACCCCAGTCCTGGCCCAGAGAACTGCTGCGGTGCAGAGCAAAGCACAGGCTTACCTGAAGCATCTTTTTATGCATTGTGTTCTTCCCATACTCTCTGCAAAGCTGCTCGCTCAGCATCTGCAGCTCCCGTCCAAACTGGATCATTCGCTCTGTGGCAGCATGGTTCCCTCCACAGAGCTGCCTCTGTGGGCAGCTGTCTTCTAGAGGAAAGGCAGTGGAGAAGTAACAATCATCTCTCATTCCCCACCACTGCCCACTCTATGTCATGCCACCCAGAAACAACTTCCTCTTCTGGAGCAGGCAGCAGATTTTGGCCCTAAGTTTATCCCAGTGGAAGCTTTTTGTGACCCCTACACTACAACAGCCAGTAGTGTTTTTTCCATAGCCCCTGTCAGGTACAGGGAAAACTTGAGGTCAGTTTGTTTAATGCATGAGGACTACCTACAAATCTTGTCTCCTGAGAGAATCATAGGAGCGTGCAACTCTAGCCGTGTTACCTTTGCATGTGTGTAAATACAGTGTACACAATACAGAAACCTTCCAAGTCAGAAAACTTCCCAGTCAGAGGTGCCAACACCACCAACTTCCCAGTATTAAGTGGCCACAATACCCATTATAACTGGAGACATCCTCAGTTTCAGAGGTAATGTAGCTGGTTTATCCTCTCCCTCCTGGCTAAAGCAGCCACAAACAAGAGAGTTGGAGCTGACCACCCTGTGCACAGAGGACACGTTGTGGCTGGGAATCAGCCAGCCTGTTAGAGCTCGGTTCAGTTCCTCAGCTGGCAAAGTCATAAAATCAGAGAAGTGCAAGGACTGCTCTGAACTGGAATTCATGACCCGTGCTGAAAAACTTTAGACTCCTATTGCCTTCCCTGCTCCACACCACCACCAGCATGGCTGCGAGAATATGAAAAGTCAAATGTAGCATTAGTTCCAGGACAGATTAATTTTCCCTGTGAAACAGGCATCTTGAGAACTTCATCCACTGAGGCAGGGAGAGAAACCCGAAGTACATGTTTTTTCCCCACAATCCAATCACAATTTTAACTTTTGATACCATTTCTTTCTATTTCGCTTTACCCCTCCTGCCTCTGAGGCCCTACCCATGCTGGACTCATCTGTCTGCAGGATCTCCTCGTGTTTGTAGGTGCCATTCACTATCCTGGTGGATGAATTTTCCAGGACTCCATTGGGGTAATGCTCAGCCTCCATTTCCATCTCACTGTCACTGAGTTGAAAGGAAGAAAGAAAGATCAGATGTTTAAATGAGAAAGAGAAGAAATTAAGAGCTCAGATGCTAAATGATGCCCAGCAATTGCCAGTAAACCTGTAAAGGTGCCGGTTAGACTACAGGAAGCCAAATGGTCTAATTCATTGTAGCAAAAACTGTTGCAGGCTTCTGAAGGCAACTTCTGAAACAGGTTTCTGTTCTGAAAGTGCTTGCTGTAATGAGAGGTGCAGAGTGCTTCTCATTTTCCCTTTGGGAAGCAGCCATCTCTGGGATAGCAAGCAGCAGCCAGACAACAGATACCACACTAACCCACTAAACAGGAGGGAGATCCTGGCTGTCGTAAACCATCAACCCTTGCAGAAAGTGCAATACAAAACACAATGGATCTAGGTTTGAATGTTCAAGACCATGGTCTGAATGAGATTGCTGATTAACTGATATGACGAGAAAGTCTTGCTGGGATTTGGGCTATACATTTAAAAAAAAAGAATCATAAATCCAGCATTATCAAGTGATTCTGGTAATTTGAGTTTGAATGAGTGTTCCTCACTCCATTATGTGCTGTATGGCTCTCAAGTGGTCGCAACAGAGACTACAAACTGTGCTCAGCACTGTACTCCAAGGATGAGTGCCAGTAGCAATTACCAAGAGATTCTACTAAGCCTAAGGATATCCTCTGCTCCAGCACAGCCTCAGGCAGCCCTGCAACACTAACCCAGAGAGTGAGCCTAAACTAAGTTCAGTTCTCATCCTGGCTCAACATGCTCCAATAACTCCAGCAGTAACAATCCCCCCCTCTTAGACTGCCTCTGGCTTCTTGAAGAAGAGAGGTTTTCTAAAGGTCTGGCTTGCTGTCACAAGCATGAAACAAATTACTTCTGATTTAGAGGCTCATCTGGAAGGAGCAGGGCAACAGGTAGAGACAGCCCAAGAAAAATACCCCAGGGGACACTGCAGCAACCCAGTAATCCCTTGAGTTGCCACCTCACCCACTCAAGGGCAGGCAAGCTGCTCAGCAGCAGCAATCGACTGGCTGAGGCAGCAGTAACCAAAACAGGCTCAACAGGAGAGCTTCTACGCAAGCTATCATACTGGGCTCTGAGGGCACCAGTTTAATGGCCCAGCTTGGTGTTTGGAGCATCATAATATTCCCTACGAGATGAGCCTCCAAGCCTGAGCCAGAGCTTACGAACTGGAAGAGGTTTGTGTCTGCTGGGCATAGTAGTGACCTTGTAGATACCAAGAGTTATTTTGTTCTTCAAAAGAACAGGCCAGATGCCCTTCTGGCTCCTCAGAAAGCAGACTGAGCACTCTCCCACAAACTCACCCTTCTCAGGCATCTACAAATGCAAAAAAAAAATACCTGGTTTCTTGGTTACTTGTACTACTGTGCTGGTGAGATTTGGTAGAATCTGTAGAATTGGACTCAGAGTAGTTCACAGATGAGGGGGAGGAGGAGGAGGAAGATGAAGATGATGAACTCAGTGTTGGGTATTTACTGTGACTCTGTTTGCTTTTTGTGGACATGACTCCATTGCTACAGGTTGGACTATCTGCTCCTAAAAGTCAAGAAGAAAGGGCAAAATGAGACCAGACTGACAATATCACTCTACTATGAAGTCAACAATTCAGCAAGAGAGCAGGCCTCAAAGGAAGAAAGCAAAATAAGACTGCAGATCTTAAATTATGATCCATTGTTCTTAAATTCAGTGGGATTTAGAGAAAACATGAATATGAAAGGAACCCCACTGCTTACCAGCAACACCTGAGCTTAAGGAAGTTCTAAAAAGGGGCTGTAAATAAGAAATAGGCAGAAACAGCTCAGACGAGTACAGAAATTATTGTTGAAATACGGATGAAAACATGGATGGTTTGTAAAAAATTTTACAAACTCTCTTCTCACAAACCCAAAGATTTCTCATAAACCTTCTATGCAGTAAAACTGTGAAAGCACAGATGTAAAGTGGGCCACAAGGAGAACTCCTTGCAAGAACTTCCCAGGCCTTCCACAACCTCTCTTCCATTAGCGACAAACTTGATTTACCCAACACTCAGCAAATAACAACTATCCTCTTCAAAATCACAAGCTACCCTTCCTCATTCAGGAGAACAGACATTACTGAAAGGAGAGTCAGATTCAAAATCTCATCTGATTCCCCAACAAAAGGTGCCCATCAAGCTGTGGAACTCACTGAGACAGGACACAAACCTTTGGTCATTACAAGCTTTATATGGATTATACCAAGACAATGGCAAATCATGAGGGGCTTGAATATATTTTGGAGAAATCTCACTATGGGCTTGCCTTGCTATTCTTCCTTATGCAACCAATATTGACCACAGGATCTTGGCTAGATGATGTGACCTGCAGAAGTGACGTTGATATAGCCAAATGCATCACAACTGGTTCCACAACTGTATTTATAGCTAGAGAATGTATTTATATTTTTATCATGACAACAGAAAGATTCAAAGAACAGGTCATTTTGTGCGTTTTAACATCCATACCATAGACTGTGTGCAACAGTTCTGCTTAATCTTGGAAGTGTGTGCTGATGAAATGAACACTATTTTGAAAGCTTGAGGTCTGACAGAGAGAACTGTGGAAGGTGATGTCCCATGTATGGAGACAAATATATGGTGTCTTGTATTTCAGTGTGGTGTATTTTTTTCTTTTTTTTTTTTTTTCTCTGTAGGCATCTCTTTGTTGGGAACAGGTATTGCCAAGAGCTTTTATGGACTGATAGGATCATTCTGCCATCTAGTCAGAGAAACACACCCAGAGTTTCTTAAAGTACAACACAGGAAAACAAAGATACTGGCTTGGGAAGGTAAGTGACAGCTTGAAGGCATTCAACTAATTGTCTTCCTTTCACTTAAATGTTTGCCTGTCCTCCCAGCAGAAGGAATACTGAAACAAAATACACTCAGATGGCCATAAGCAGCTCATGGCTCAGTGAAGCAGCTCAGACTGTTTCCAGGGGCTCTGCAGGTCTCCATGACCCATTCTGCTCTCCCTGACCTATTCTCTCTTCAAAGCCACAATCAATAATTACCTCAGAAAGACATCTTTGATGTTGTAGTTTTTCCACTTCAAGTCCTAAAGTTTAATTTCCCAAACTGCAAAGAGTTGATGCTCCAGAGATAGCTTTTGCAGGTACAGGTACAGAACTGTTCCCTTCTCACATGTTTTGAGCTTAAGCCCATGTGGGAGGGAGAAGCTCTCATGCAAGGCATGCCCCTAACCCTTCACTCAGTTGGCCAGAACAGTGCATCTTCTGCTCGGCTCTCACTAGAAAACTGTTCTTTTGCAGACTCCAAGGTACAGGAAACAGGCTTTGCTTTCCAGACTTCCTCTTAATGCTTAGCCAGTGAAACACTGAGTCACTAGTGGCTGCACTAGAAGGCCACCTTCAGAAGCTTCTTTACTCTGAAGAAAACCTGCTCTGTCAGCAATTGTCTTTGGAAAACAAGTAATGCAAAACCAATTCTCTAACAGTGTAGAGACCCCCATGATCAAACAGTATGTCCCCTCAGCTGGGTATCAGAATAGAGAGTAGCATGTCATAGAGTAATGCACAGCAAGTAGCAGCCAATGTTAAACACAACCATGTCCACCTTTGACACTTGCTCTTCTCACTAGGAGACACAGAAAACATGCTTACCAGTACTATGAACGTGTGAGTTGCTTGATCCATGTCTAGGACTTAAGCTGGGGGACCCAGGGTAACTGTCCTGGGATCTGGGGCTGCGGGCACTGAAACAACGTACTTCACTGTCTGTCCCATTCACCATCTCCACAAACTGCCGGCACCTGGTTTCACAGCAGGGAAGAAGGAGGAAAGGGTGTGTGACAGCCAGCATGCTCTGCACTGAGCCTTCCTGAGTTACTAAGTGGAGAGGTCCTAGGAATGCAAAGGAGTTCAATTTCTTGGTTTTCAAAAAGACATTTCAGACTCCTGGGACCTTTATATTGCCAGTGTTCTGATAATGCTACGGGGGGAAGGAGTTCAGAAACTGAAAACTTTGATGCTAAGCAATGTCAAGACATTCCCCAAAAGCAAGTTTATTTCCATTGTGCTAAGAAGAAACTGTTCCTTTACAGTATGCTTTCATCTCCACCACCTCTGCAGGTACTCCAAAAGAATTTTTTTTTTTTTTCCCAAGGAGAAGATACTAAATCTGCCAAACATCATAGTTCCTCCACTACTCCATCAACCTAAAAATACTGTTGGCAAGTGGAAAGTAGAGAAGGTAAAAAATACAATATCCACAGTGACAGTGAGGATAGCTCCTCATTTTAGCTTTACTGGGAATTGTCCTTGTATGTCTCAGGAGGCTGAGGAGAGCCACTCTGTATGGCTGGGAGAACAGGGACACAAAACCACTTTTTTCCTTTAGTCTCTACCCCAAATAGCCTTTTCCATATATGTGCCTTTCCAGGAACCTTCACAGTGACTGCCACATGCTCCAGTGTTGCAAGATCTCCACAAGACAAGTAAAGGCCATCTGTGAAGGAGTTTCTGAGAGTCAGCAGAGCTTAGATTTCACCTCCATGTGGTCTCATGAGGCAAAGCCATACTAGGTCTGAGCAGCAACAAAACTACTATGCATACATTGCTACAAGCACTGGGCAAAGGATTGAATCCAAGTCCTCTCCAACCTGCACCCAAAGGGATCTCAAACAGTTTAAATGAAGACCAAGGTGTGCAGTCAGACTAGATGGCTGTACAGCCTCTTTCTTCTCTCCTTCACCTATGCATTACAGCATTACGGAGTATAAAGCTACTCATACTTACTTTAACATGAAGAGCAGGTTGGGGTTATGTTCTAGGAGGCCAGGATAGAGCTGCTGGGTGGCTTCTATAGCTTCTCCCACTCTGCCTGCTAATACTAGCTTCTGTATTCCTGAAAGCAAAAGGAGGCTACTGACACACAGGACCAGCCAACAAGAATGGCCAGAAGGGTTGTCTCATATATGCCACACAGCTCCCCACTCCCACCTTGCACAGGGGCTAGGGAGAACTGGGGATCATATTCCCTTTATTTTGGGTTAGGGTGAGGAAAAGCCTGTGAAAATGAGGGAGAATCTGTTAGTAGCTGAAAAACATCAAGAGTAGAAGGATCTGAAGGATGAAGTAGGTCTGCTGGGTTGGAGCACTCTGGGACTTCAGTCCTTTAGTCACAGAACTATGCACCAAGGGAAAAGAAAGCAGGACATGACAGTTGGACAGGAACAAGGAGGCTGCTGGGGAAATGACAATTTCAGAGGGGAAACCCCATGGTCCCTACATTACATACTGCTGGTTCACACATGGAAGCATATGTGTGGCTGAGCATCAGGTGGTCAGAGTATTCTTAGAGGGCTTAAACCACGGCACCGTAATGATTCCCAAGTATCTCTGCCTCTATGTAGAAGGAATTATACCAATAAAACTGGGTTCCTGAAAGTCCTACCTCAATGTATTCCCCAAGAACTAACCTGAGCTGCAATGAGGATGTGGCACCTAGTAGCTAGCTCCAAGAATCAGCTATCAGCTAAGCTAGAAACAGCACAATGAATTGTACACTTCTATGAGGTACAAAGGTACAAGGCAGAAGCCATCTATCATCCTGGGCTTTCATGTCCCACGTATGTTTCTTCAGGGGGTCAGAAGACACAGTGCAAGGCTTCACTTGTGATCCCATCCCTGAACACCCAGAGAAGCTCTACAGAGGTTCATATTTTATTTTTTTGCTATGTGTACTTAACACAAAAAAATTAAATGTACTTAAAAACTAAAAATGCATTGCACTTCCCTCTCTCTTTTTCCAGGACTCCTTACAAACAAGAGAGAGAAGGTTTTGAGTCATCTGTGAGATGCTTCGCAAGCAGGGGCTCCAATAACAACAGGCTGGGACTTCCACAAGTCAAGAGCAGTTGGAAAGCCAGCCTGGTAATCCTCACTAGCAAGCACCAGCAACAGCCTGCAGGGACTTGTCTCCCACTTCTCAGCGTCCATTTCACTTTTTCTGGTAGGTGCAAGTGAAATGTGGCTCTCACACAACGTGTGTTGCACAGTCTCCTTGATTCCACTCTCCTCCTTCTAGTTACTTGCATGTCCATTTTCACGTCTCACTGCTCTCTTCTTTGCCTTGCTTGGCAACTTTCACAGATGCTGCTGCCTTTTATATTTCACCTCTCTTTTTGTTTTCCCATCTATGCTTTCCCACACCTTTTATTTAAGCCTCAACTTCAGAACTTTGTATTTCTTCTCTCCATCTGCCTTGTCATCTGTCCTCAGACAAATGAGACTGCACTGTCTCCCATGTCTCCCAGAAGGCTTTTCCGATTAAACCCACGCCAACAAGGACATTGGCTGGAGTCAGAGTTGCATAACTCACAACTTGGAAAGCACAAAGTCCATCAGCACCAACAGGCAGCAGCTACAAGTTATTTTGGGTACTAAGCAGAGTCCCCAAATGAACCTGAATGCTGGCTAAGCGCATGCAGTGTATGGAGAGTGAGCTACAAAGGGGCACAATCCTCCTGTCATGTAACAGTCACGAGAAATGGTTCAAAAAGGGAAGGGAAATGCACAGAGTGGGATGTCACCTGCATTCAACAGCCAGGAGAATGCAGAAAACACACCAACATTTTGTGGCTCTGCAGTCTGAGCCTGTGAATAGAAAAGCTAAAAAACAAAGTACGGCAGCAGAAAATTGCAAGCCTTATTCTGCAGGGACCAAAAGCACTTAAAGCCTTACCACCTGAGAGATGAGCCACTTCAGAGGGAACAGCAGTGACCAAAACAGGCATAGAACATAAATTCTTCACCTAGTGTGAGCTAAACGCATTGACTGTGAATCTGCAAAACCCTCAATATACAAAGAATTTACCTGAAGTCAAAATGTACAAAGGGACTGGAAGACTCGTTAACTCTGGGAGCTGTAGTCAAAATAGATCGATGTCTCTGGATCCCTATGACCATGCGAATGAAACTGTCCCTGCTGCAACAGGCTGCATTGAAGAACCCAAATCCACAGGGATCCTGGTATGGAGTCACCTCAGCTTCGGTCAAGTCCAAGAGAACCATCCTATTCTCTACTGATGTGGCACTACCTCCAAGGAGGCACCTTCTGCCCTAGATAACATGTCTAGCCTGGTGTGTGAAGCTGCGGGACTCAAAGCTGAGAGTCATCTCATCTCGTCCAGGATTCAGCTATTCATTTTCAACAAGACTGAGGAAAATGAACCAAGCTGATCACAAAATTTAGCACGTCCAACGCTGCCAGGCATGCAGGTCATTTCTGTGAGCAGACAGGCAAAGGAAATAATAGGACAAAGACAGCAGTGGGTGGTAGGGACACAACAATGAGGGGAAAAGTGCTCCCAGAAGTGGTCCTCGAGCTCTGCTGACCCATAGGTAGCAATACTAAGTCAGCAGTGTGCTGTGGACAGCTTTGTAATGTTGCGGACTAACTTTTCCACTTCCACAGTGGGTCATTACTCTGCAGAGAGTTCTGAAGGTAGCATGTGGCCAGTGTGCCACACTTTGGAAACCATTACCTGAGAGACTTACTTTGTCTGTTCTTTATTGAGGTCTGTTCTTCCTGGATTGTGGTGTCTGTGACTCGGGCGAAGGCAGTTGCTGTTGAACAGTACCCATGATGAACCAAATAAGATGAAACCATACTAGAAAATTAAGAAGACACAAACAGATGAAGAGCATTGGTAAAACAGGGGAATCACACTGGAAGGAAAAAAAAAAAATCAACATAACAGAAGTTGCAGTCCCAAAAAGCTGCTGATCAAACTCAGCTTGCTTAGGACATAACCAGTGTCCTACTTCTTTATCCAGACAATATAAGTTGACAAGAAAGGCACCTGGCCCTCAGCAAACATGGAAGGAGGCTCTAAATTCACCTTATGGGAGGAAAAAATAAAAATACTTAAAATTAAGACTCCCAATGCATACATGATATTTATTTATTAATGACTACTGTTCAAGGGTCACTTGGAAGAGCTCAGTCCTGTGTTACTGCCAGTGACACAATATATAGACACTATATAGACATAAAATCTGAATCTCAGAGAGGCTCACAGCTTTCAAATAGATCTCAAAAACATTAACACTCTATTCCTCAATTTCTTCCATCGCCTACTTTGCCAGTAATTATATCTCTGGTTGAATCTCCTTATGAATTCTAAACATTCACAGATATCTTTATCTGCTGATTTACAGTGAGTAGACTCTCAGCTCTTATTTTACAAACATTAGCATGTTTTAAAATTATATTTTCAAAAAATGTTGGGGAGGGAGGTAGCATCACTGTCAGGAAACAAACACAACAAAACCCTCTTTCTGAACAGACCATTTCTTGTGCCTTCCCAGGAAATGTCAACTCTCATGTGATTTTAACAAAACCTAAAAAGCCAGCACTGGATTTCAAAGCTTCTAATGATGAATCTCAAAATAGGCTTCTCATGATGAAGCTGTTATTGATCTGATCAAGTCCCAGCTCAAAACATACCTTCAGCTTGGCTCCTTTCACCGCAAGAAAGAAATATGAGTCAGCAACCATTTTCAGGCCTACCATTGTAAGCAGTTGTGTAATTTAAAAAATTTGTTTCAAAAACAAGTGCTCCTGTCCACTGTTGGTACGAGATATGCCTTTTGCCCTTGGCATGATGCAGACAGGAGCAATGAAGTCCATCCATCTCACCGTCAAGCACAGCAGCCTAGTTGCCCTGGCTCAGCCAGGGTGACCCTGAACACAGTGATCCAGGCTGGCAGAAATGGAAGGGAAAAGCCAACTCTTGCTTCAGTGCAATTTAGCAGCTAGACTCAGAGGCTGCAAAGATTTAAATGCTCTACAAAGCCACACAAAACATGAGCTCTTCCCTATGCCATTTCTGCCCATGGCACCTCAGGAAGTGTCCTTGTGAAGACACATGGCATTATTTATACACTGATCACTATATCAGCCTGATTTTCCGCAACGACTTGTCACTTCTGTATCTTACTACAGCAGCACTGCACACTCCAAATATTCAGCAGCATGCTCGCATTCAACTCTCTTGAAGTTCTGGGGGAACATGTGACCTATGTGACATGCAGACAACAAAAACTTTTCAGAATCACAGGTTCTCCAAAGGAACAGCTTCTACTGCTTGGGAGCCATGGTTGAAACTTCTTGAGAGCAGAAGTGCTTAAATTGCAGGAGCGGCTGTCTCCATGCTGCATCTAGGGGTGGTTTTCTCACCTAGAGTGGTCACGGTGGTGGTACAGAGGCTTGTACCATCTGTGGCTTTTCCTCTTCAAAACAGAACTTGACTGCACACTTCTCTGTACAAACTACATGAAGTTCTCCTCCCCCTGCATGCTACTATTTAGATTCTCAAATGAACAATGCCAAGTCCTCCTGCTTTATCAGAAATAGGGACCTGCACTGTTCCTTCTCCCATAATCAACAACACCAGCTGACGTCAAGTCTCAGGTGTCTCAGATTCTTCATGGCTAGATCTGAAGAAATTAGAGATCCTCTAAGACTGTAAGAACACACAAAGACGACAAGTTATTCATGTGAGTCCCTTTCAAATTTTCAAGCACTTGAAAACCATGTCAGATCAGCCTCTCTGGTGACAGCATATCCAGGGGTACGATACAGATAAAAAATCTGGCCAGGCTCATTCTTCCTCTGCTTTCCAGGGAGACCCTCCCCCAAAGCAAACCTTTCCCAGTGACAGCCGCTCTAAGATGGCACCTCTCAGGACCTGTCTTTGAAGGGAAAGAAATGCTTAGCTGCATGGTTAGAGGTGCTACAAATCCTAATAAAGCCACAGGACAAGAAAAGGACAGGGACTTGCTGGCATGGGGCCAGAGGAGGCCACAACAGTGATGCGAGGGCTAGAAGCCCTCTGCTGTGAGGCCAGGCTGAGTTGGGGTCGTTCATCCTGGAGAAGTGAAGGCTCCACGGAGACTTTCTTGTGGCCTTTATTAAAAGAATGATTGGGACATGCTTTTCAGCAGGGCCTGGTTAGACACAACAAGGGGTGATGGTATTAAACTAAAAGAGAGAAGCTTAGGCTTGAGAGAAGGAAGAAATTTTTGATGCTGAGGGTGGTGAGACCCTGGCCCGAGTTGCCCAAGAGGGGGTGGATGCCCCATCCCTGGAACCATCCCAGGTGAGGTTGGCCAGGGCTCTGAGCAACCTGCTCGAGTTGGGGATGTCCCTGCTCCCTGCAGGGAGGCTGGACTAGATGGCCTTGAAAGGTCCCTTTGAACCCAAACCATTCTATGATTCTGTGATAAAACACAGGCCAAGGAGCTTGGAACTTGAAATGTTGGGGTTTGAACCCCAAGCCCCTAGTTAAGGTGGACATATGGGTGATTCCCACAGCCCTTCATAAAGAGGTGGTGAGTTTGCCTTTTAGCTTCCCCCAGGGTGGGGCCGGCCCTGCAGGGAGAGCCAGAAGGGAAATGAGCCCCAGGGGTCCCGCATGGAGTTGACAAAGGTCAGGTGTCTGCCTGGGGATAAAAGCTGGGACCACTGGCAGGAAGGGAGGAGCCTCTGCTTGTGAAGTGCACTCCACAGAGCTTCCTGGTTCAGGGAAGACCTCCTGACTCTCCCTGTCGCTGGGCCCTGGACCGTTTAGACCTTTGTGAACACGGGCTAATCGGGTGAGAGTTGCCATGCGGGCACCTTTGTCTTATTTGTTTAGCTTCCTGGTCTGGCTGTTTCCCTTGCCATCCATGGGAAACCTTGATTCTGTGTTTATACCACATGTTGTGGGCCGAGTCATGTCTTTTCTGGGATCATTGGAGGTGGCATCAATTATATACGAGCTGGTCGACTTGTTTGTACCCCTGGCAGTCATTCATGTTACGACGTTTTTGCTTACAATACAGTCTAATTATTGGTTTCTCTTCCTGCTGGTTGTATTATTCTTTTTGGGCCTAGTCATTGGCAGAACAGAGCTCCAACATGAAATAGCTGGGCTACTAAGGTAAGGTACAAGCCCTGACCTAAACCTGCCTATGGAGAGAAGGAAGATGGGAAACATGATGCTGATTCTTAAACAGAAGTCCAAGTTGGTGACCCTGACACCTCCACCATGCATGTCAGAAGAAACAATTCTGGAAAACGCAAGGAACAAATGCAGGGATAAACTAGCCCTACTGCAGAAGAATCAACAGCTTTGGTAAAGGGAAGTCATGGCTCTAATTTGTGGAGGGAATCTGGAAGCAGGCAGAAAAGAGATACTTTTGCAGCCTGCTTGGTCATCCAAAGGTATTTCAGTCTTTCCACAAAGCTTCTCAAAGAAATCGCGTCACCATGTGATAAAAGGAAAGGTCCAACATGGCTAAATATTCAGTTAAATACTGAAATGGTCAGTTTTAGCATGGAAAGGAAAAAAAACACCCTAGTGTTGCAGGAATCTCTGCTAATTCATAAAACTGAGCTTGACACACCAGTGCTCTCACCCAAGGCAGGTGCTTTTATGTTCAAAAGCACAAGGCATGCTTTTTTTCTGAACAAGTTGCCTTTTGAGTACTAGGAACTATGTATTTCCATTTCCAAGTCTGTCCATCAGTGAATCTCTTCCTTCCCTGTGGCTGATAAGCAAGCTTTCCAAAAGTGGATCCTGTCTTTCCACAGCCAGACAAGATGGTCGCAGACAGTGAAATGACCCCAAAAAGTCAACAATCCAGTGCATCAAAATGAAAACTAATGTTAAAGTCAATGCCAGTTGCTACATCTCATCCATGCTAGGCCACACCAAACACCCAATCAGACAAGTATTTGTACCTCCTGCTGGCAAAAGCAAATGCCTAAAAAAAAATAAAGGAACAAGGCACATGTGAAATTACACTTTTCCTCATAACCCTTCCAGCTTGCAGTGATCATTCAGATAGACATTCCCATGCAATGTTTCATCATAACCCAAAGATCTCATTCCTTCCTAGAGGGTCCCTTCTTCCCAGCCATATCTGAACACTCTCAACACCACATATACTAGCAGCATGCATCAAAGTCTCTCTACAGTCTCCTTCTCATGAAGTGACAATCCCTTATCCACTCATTCCCTCTTGTCTCTCTTTTAAGTCATAATCCACATCGGACATGTGCCCTTGATCTCTGGCTGCATGGTCCCCCCTTAGTCTGCAGCAAGGGAACTTGTCAAAAGCCTTTTGGACTTCCAAGACAGCAGCCCAAGAACCACATCCACATGCCTACTGGCTCATCTTTGTAAAACTTGTGTGGTATTTCTCCACATGTCCAATGCATCTGTCCTTCCGTAGTGCTTCTACAGATTTGTCCAAGCCAGACACCAAGGTTCTCTCAATCCAATGCTGCCTCACTCTTTTCTGAAACTCTTAATGAAACATGGCACCATACACACCATCCTTGCTACACAGCCACAAGTTCACCTGTTTTCTCCTTGAGTCTTGTATCTGACCCTAGAGACTTTATTCACTTCCCCTCACCTATTTCTTCCAGCTCTTCTTTGACAGACACTTCAATACCAGACACAGACTCTGCCAAGTCCCTCACAAAGAAGTGTCCCAGCACAATGGCCTACCTGATTCCTGGATACAGAAACAAATAATTCAACTGGATATGGTCTTAGTTTCCCCAAGGTCTCTTTTTATCCTGCAATCTTCTACAGGCCCTACAAACTCTTTGGTAGTCCTCCTGCTCCTTATGTTCTTGAAGAAAGATATTATTATTTTCAATAGCTTCTGTCAGTTGCTTTTCAAAGGCTTTGCTGCTTGCCTTGAATTATCTCCAAATAACTAAATACAAGACTAGAAGAAAACAATCACATGGATGCAATCATTGCTGCATCTCCTGGATGACAGTGACCAGTATGAGGTGCTTAGGGAAAGAATATAATAAAAAGGTGAAACAGAGCTAACTATCTGTGATCAGAGATATGAGCAATCAGACACAGAACTAAGAGCCATAGACTTGGGGAGTTAAAATACAACTATGGAATTGGCCTCCATGAATTACTGTGAATATTTAAATGTGTATCTTTTAGAACCCACTTACACTTAAACCACCACAACTTCTTGCAGCAGCAAGTCCCCCAGTTTCATATACTTAATGAACAAAATATTATTTTGTTTTTAAGCCAGAAGGTGCTTTTTCTCTAATTCTTGTGTTTTGAGAAACAGTGAATCAGCACTTTCTAGTTTTGCTTTTCGTGGTGTAAATGGCTGACAAAGTCCACCTCCCTCAATTACCTGTTTCCAAGCTATGGAGCTTTAGTCAACTCTTTCTTCAGGCAGAAGATACTCCTGACCTCTGACAGCTCTTGTCAATTGTTCTCATCAAGTTCCACTCAATCCTTTTTGTAATGGGAAATGCATTCAATAGTCATATATTTATAAAGTGTCACAACTGCGTTTTCAGTTAACTTGGGTTTGGAAGCCTTTGGTTTAAGCTATTTCTGTGCTTTCATTCTCTCCTGCATTAGAGTTTTTATGATGTCCTCTCCACTCCCTTTCCCCCAGTGCATCAACTCAAAGTGGCTGTTCATCCATTCCTACAACCTTTCATGCCGACCTTGGCTGAAAACTTGTCCCATATCTTTTACATTTGAAACAGCAGCAATCTACACAGGAAAGACTATTAAGCAACAAAACAGAGGGTAAAACAATTCAGGGAAAATGCACTGACTGGCATTTGCTGCTATAAGAAAGCATGAATTAGCATTTAAAAAAATAAGTGCTTAAAGCCTAACGGAAGGGAAGAAGCTAAACAGCAGAACAGTGACTTACTTCTGCAGCATGGCTTGCCACTCGCCTAGTCTGTCTCCTATGGGAAACCGCTTAATGGTGCTCTGAATCTTCGCTCGCCACTCCCTCATGTAGTCCTCAATGTCAAACACAAATGGCTGCTGCCCAAAGTTGGCATCGACTATCTCTCCTGGAGTCTGGAGACCCACTGTAGGGTAGAGATTTGACTGGGAAGGAAGAAAAAGAAACCTGTATTAAACCCAGCTTACTCCTTCTGGTTCCAGTTACATGGCAAGAGAGATGACCTAATCTTTACACTGGAAAACGGAATGGAATAGGAAGAGACAACAGCCCTCCAGGTGCATCTCAGGAACGCCATGACTTACTGTGCAGTTATTAAAAGTTATTGCATAAAACCAGAGCAATGGGTTCAGTCCCCTAACAGTCTGTTACCGATGCCATGACTACTGTCTGTGTGTCCACCTTCTGGCTCAGTTCTCTGCAATTTCTACCACAGTTCAAGAGCCAGCAATAATTAAAATACTAATAATCAAAAACTGAAAGGGGCATCACCTCAATCAACAGACCCATGTGTTTTCCACTGTTTCAGCTGAACTCTCTCATTCCCTGGAAGCTGCTGTCTGTTTTCCACCTCTGATGAAAAGGGTTAATGGTTGTGGAGCTCTAAGGTTAGGTAATTGACGATCCCAAGACAGTAAGAACCATTCACACAAGAAATTCCACTAATGATAGAAGAATTTAATTTTAAAATCAAGCATATGGATCCAAATGGAAGTTTTGACGCACCACCAGAACATGGGGCAAAGGTTACCACTGTGAAAATGCCTCTAAAATTCAGCTTCCAAACATGATCTTATTAAAAATAGGTGAGCAAAGTCTATCTAGAAGTTCTCTGAATTCAGGCTATGTTAAGAATAAGCTTATGGATATTAATTGAATCCCTGAGCCCACTTGCACGTGGAGAAATAGCATCAGAAAAGGTACCGAGGTACCTGAATCTCATCACACTGGGTCACATTTTTTAAGACCACCTTCCTCTCACTGACAAATTATTTTTCTTTAGCACAAATTACTTTCCTTTTTGCAACACAAACTTCACTAATCTTCTGCTTTAGATCACCTGCTGATAGCCTGTGGTGCTTAGGATAGAAATCCCTCTCAAGCCACTCGCAATGTGTTTGGTGCTGGGTTTTTTTTCACTGTGCTCTAACACACTGGAGACAGACACAGCCAGAAACCAGACCCTGGGCAAGGCACACCTAGTTGCATTGTCTTGCTTATGGTTGAACCCATGTCAGACATTAGATGAGTGGAAGACCAGAACTCTTTCTCCAGGTCTAATCAGCGAGAACTACTACTGGTGGTTAGACGGTCATCCTAAAGAAAGCTAGGATTGTTCTCTCCTCCTTTATAGAAAGGGGCAGGGGCTTTCCTACAGCTATCAGGAAAATTTACTCAGCTTTAGGAATCCTGGTGGATAACAAGTCCACAATGAGCCAGCCACGTGCCCCCGTCCTCAAGAAGGCCAGTGGTCTCCTGGGGTGCACTGAGAAGTGTGGCCAGTACGTTGAAGGAGGTTCTTTTCTCTCTCTCCTCTGCCCTAGTGAGGCCACCTCAGGAGTACTGGGTACAGTGCTGGGCTCCCTGGTTGCAGAGAGAGAGACAGGGAATTACTTGAGAGAGTAATTGCCAGCAGAGGCTACGAAGATGCTGAGGGGACTGGAGCATCTTTGTGCTGAGGAAAGGCTGAGAGACCTGCAGTAGTTTAGCCTGGAGAAGAAAAGACTGAAAGGAGATCTGATCAAGAGCTAAAGGGCAGGGGGCAAGAAGATGGGGCCAGACTCTTGTCAGTGGTGCTCAGCGACAGGACAAGGGACAATAAGCACAAACTGCAACCCAGGAGGTTCCATCTGAGCATGAGGAAAACCTTTGTTGTGAGGGTGCCAAAGCCCTGGATCAGGCTGCCCTGAGACTCTCTGTAGGAGAGACATGGAGGGCACGTACTGGTGCATGCCCAACCTGTTTTTACCTTCTTTCCCT
>NW_008606055.1:0-12402 GCF_000691845.1 Merops nubicus | reverse complement strand
CTGCTTGCCCTAAGCATCTGCTCCTTGTCCAGGAATGCTTTGGTTTGAAAAAGAGCAACTATTTTTTTGTTCATGACCCATTGTGAAAGCTGTGCTTTTGTAAGACCTGATGAGACATTACTGCCTGGTGTAACTCAGCTGGTGTCATTGCACTCCAGTAACTTAGCACCTGGGTTGGTGAGTCAGAGGAGTAACTATCAGCCCCACATGGATGCCTAATACATTCCTGCAGCAATTCCACAAGCTGATTACTCATCATGGGTGGAGGCTTGTCAAAAATCTGTGCGATGGGCACATATGCTACAGTCAGCTAAGCCTGACCTTCATGCTCAGAAACACACTTCCTTAATCACACCATGGTAAGAGAACAATTCCACCATGGCTGCAAAATGTGGATGAGAGAGGAAGACACTGAGAATAATAACTGATGATGGACATGAGAGGCTACTCAATGACTTTACACATGTACTCCCCACAGTTGAAGCTGCATTTGGAAGACATTGACCTGTAATGACGTTTGAATCCTTGCTTTAATTACAGAAGATGGACCAACATATTCTTAGCGGTGGTGAGGGATGAGAAGGCATGCGAGTAGCCCACAGACCCAGCCACAGGATCATGAAGTTTCAGAGAAGGGAGCATCCACAGTAATGTGTGTTACCATTTTTTAACAGGGCATCAAACAGGGAAAAAAAATGAAATAAAAAATCACCCCCCCCCACTCTTCCCTCTCTCTTCTGTTTGCATCCTTAGTTAAAATACTGAAAATAGGTGTACTTACAGGGAGGTCTGTAAAGGCTATACCTGTGGGGGGAAAAATATTAGAATTAAAAATACAAAAAGATTTTTTTCCCTGATTGTCTACATCCTTAACACGCTACAGAAGGTTACTGCATTTCAACCAACCCCAGCTCTGACCCTGCATTTCACTACCTTCTGTATTTAGAAGTAACTCCTCTCCCCAGCCCCCTCCTCTGCAAGGTTTTGCATCTGGAGAAATGTGCAGGGAAAAGCCTAAATGATTCCAACATCTCTCCCCAGAATTTGAAAGCAGCTCTTCATTTCTTTGCTTCTCCCTTTGTTACTATGAAGGAATTAAATTTTCAAGACTTAATTTGGCTTTTGAAACAGAGTTTTACTACACTGTTGCTTTGGTTTAGGCTGTAACTACCTCTCTCTGCCAGCAAGTTAGACACAAATGAACCCTCAACATTTTGTGTCCCAGCTGGGGTACAGCTTGCAACAGGACCAAGGTGTAGCCAGGAGCACCTGAGAAATACTGTGCAAAGAACAGCTTCATCCTCAACTATGCTGCTACAGCTCCAAATATAAGAGATGGGAAAAAATAGTATGGCTTCCCTGTTCAGTTACATTTGCCATGCCAGAAAAGAGGTACTTAAGGTGAGGCAGTCACTGCCTAGGATGGCTAATGGAGCTTGGCCAGAGACAATGCTCAACTACAGCCAGGTTGCTCCATGGACAGCTCTGCCATGCTCAGCATTTGATTTCGATGTGAAGGAGGGATCCTCTCCTCCCTGTCCCATGGTGTGTGTCCCTCCATCCATCATTCCTGGGATCCAGTGGCCAGGCAGCACCATGGTGATGGACTGTCCAGAGACAGCAGCTCTGTCTCCAAAACCCACAGGCCACACGCACCCACAGCACAGGGGAGACCGTCCACCTTACCAAGCTAAGCTTAATTCATTCTTTAAGCAACCATTTCAGGAGTTAAACTGGAAGCTGTGGTCTTGTCCCATGCATGCTCCCAGCAACGCTCTCTGTCCCAGCCAGAGAAAGGCTGGCACCCACACCAGTATGCCCCGTTCCTCCCCACAGCCCACCTCTCAGTCTCAGCAGCCTCTTCTGGGTGGCAGCGAAACAGCTGCACAGAAACTCACCATTCTCTTTTTTTAATGTTAGGACTATTTTAACCAGAGCTGCAATGTGATGTTACTAGATCAGCCTGATCCAAATTACACTAAATTTAAAAATTTACAATTTTAGGAGTCAGTATGGGAAACAAATAATTACAACTTGAATTACAAATAATTACTATTTGAAGCAGCACAGACCCAAAATCAAATGCTTGGGAAAAAAAATCCTGACTATCTTACTAAATAAATAGCCAGTGAGGTTTAATGAACACCTTGGCAGATAGCCAATATGATTTAATTAAGTCTTCCTCTGCCACACAGGATCACTCAGAGCCCAAGGTGGCTCAGCTTTCCCATGACAACTTGCATAGCTGTAGAGCTGGGAGCTGCACCCAACACACGGATAAGCATCTGATTTTTGAGTGTATTACATGGTGGGTGGAAAATTGTCTGGAACATCAGGATTGAAGAGTTGTGATCAGTACCTTAAAGTCCAAGTGTTGTCCTCAGGGATCGATGGTAGGGCCAATATGGTTTAATGTCTTTACTAATGTGCTGGATGATGGGATGGCGTGTGCCCTCAGCAGGCTCACAGATGTTACCAAACAGGACAGTGGACAACACACTGGAAGGCATCTTGCTATTCTGAAGGACCTCAAGGGGCTGAAGAAATGATCCAGCACAAAGCTGACAAAGCTCAACCAAAGCAACTGAAGAGCCCTGCCATCAGGTTGTAGAGAAAAAAGAGAAGAGGACAGGCTGGAGCTGACCTGAGAGAGAACAGATCAGCAGAGGATGCAGGGCGTCCTGCTGGGCAACGCGTAGAGCATGAGTCAGCAGCAGGGGCTCACAGTGAAGCAGGTCAACCACATCCTGAGCAGTATTAGTAACTGAGGCTGTATTAGTAAGAGTGTAGGTTAAAGGAAGGGATTGTTCCCTTCTCTTCAACATTTGTGAGTCTAAACTTGGAGTATGATGTCCACCTTTGGGCTCTCCAATACAAGACAGACGGTGAGACTGGATGGAGTCCAGCAGAGGCCAACAAGATGAAGAGATGCTAAGGAAAAAGGTGTTGTCAAGCCTTAAGAACATTAGGGAAGACACTTACTGCTACCTACAACTATCTTAATGTGAGGGTACAGAAAAGATAAATGCATGATGACAGGAGACAGAAGGCAACAGACAAGATGAGATGAAATATGGGAAACCCTGACTGGATAAGATTATGGATTATGACACTAAGTTGTGTGGTGCAATGGACTCACTTGAGGGAAGAGAGGCCATCCAGAGGGACCTTGACAGGCTTGAGAAATGGCCAATGCAAACTGCGTGAGGTTCAAGAAGTCACAGTGCAAGGTCCTGTACTTGGGTCAGGCCAATCCCAGGCACAAATATAAACTGGGTACAGAGCTGGTTGAGAGAAGCCCTGAAGAGAAGGACTTGGGGGTGTTGGTTGATGAGAAGCTCAACATGAGCCAGCGGTGCATGCATGCAGCCCAGGTGTCAACCACATCCTGGGGCGCATCGAGAGGAGAGTGGCCAGCAGAGCAAGAGAGGTTATTCTCCCCTTTATTCTGCTCTTGTTAGACCCCACCTTGAATACTGTGTCTAGTTCTGGTGTCCCCACCAGAAAAGGGACATAGATCTGTGTTGTTACCGACACCCGATCCCCGGGATAGCTGCCACCCAACCTCTACTGTTGGGTACCATCAACAGACACAGTCTTCAATGTGAAGGATGCTGCAAATGGTGTTTATTGCGTCGCTCCAATTGCTTATATATGACAAGCCACGCCCACAACACCCCTCGTGGGCAGTCTGAGCTTTCCGTTACATCACAAGATCTTCCGCACACCGATCCCTCCCTAGGGCGGGCTCTGCTCACCACAACAGATCTGTTGGAATGATTCCAGGTGAGGGCCACAAAGTTGATCCAGGGGCTGGAACATCTCTGCTCTGAGGACAGGCTGAGGGCACTGGGATTGTTCAGCCTGGAGAAGAGAAGACTCTGGGGTGAACCTTATAAATGCCTTCTAATATCTGAAAGGAACCCACAGGAAGGCTGAAGAGGGACTTACCACAAGAGTGTGCAGTGACAGCACAAAGGGAAATGGTTTTAAGTGAAAGGAGAATAGGTTTAGACTGGATCTTAGGAAGAAGTTCTTCAGTACAAGGGTGGTGAGACTCTGGAACTGATTGCCCAGCTTGTGGTTGCCCCCTCCCTGGACATGTTCAAGGCCAGGTTGGATGAGGCCTTGAGCAACCTTGTCATGGCAGGGAGGTTGGATGAGATGATCTCTAGGGTCCCTTCCAACCTCAGCCATTTTAAGATTCTATGATATTAACTGGGCAACAAATCAATATGAATGTGGTCAAACAGTGAATAAGGACACCAGATAAGCTCCCATGTATGATCTCCATTCTTGGAGACAGTAAAAACTTGCCAAGTTGCTGAGTAACGTGATCTAGCTGGTCCTGCTTTCAGCAGGGCATTGGATGTCTGACCTTCAGAGATCCCTCTAGAAAAATTACTTTGTGATTCTCTAAATAAATTCAGTACACTGCCTTGAAATTAAGGCATTAGTATGTTTTGCATCCTCAGTCATGGAACTACACCAGTAAAATGCTTTATGTGTACAGAGCTAGATCTGTTGCACAAATACGTTTGTCTTAGTTTGATCTGAATCTGCACTAGTACACACCTGCATCCAACAGAGTCAACAGCACAAAGAGAAGAAAATCACAGCTCTAACTAGGCAACTAAATTTGAAACTGCATTCTTTCTCTGCAGCACCTCCAAAGCCTGGATCAAATTTAAAACAAGAGACTTCATAAATTTAAAGACCTAAGAACTGCACAGCTCAAGAGGTCAGGAAGCAAGAGGGAGTGTGTGAAGAGCCTCTCCTGTGAGTCCAAGATGTTAATGTAATCATCAAGGCAGTGATATAAAGACATTAAAGGCATGTTGAGTGCTGGCGGAGAACGTGATTGAGACCTTCACCTCCCATCTAACCAAAGGACTTCCACTTTTCCTGTGACAAACACACTCTTATACATGTTTCCATGCATACAAAGTGCTTGTGGACTTTCTAGTCCAACTCTACTCTCCATCCAGCAAGAACCATCCCATCTGCCTCACAGTTGGCCATTTTCTTCAAAATACAGTTTGGAATTCAAGTTGCACAAGGCAATGCACATGTGGGTAGCCACAGTACTCCATTTCCTACATGACAGGGTACTCCTCCAGTATCTGTTTATGTAACCATAATTCAGAGGATATATCAGCAGTACTGATGGACTGTAACGAGCCATACCAAATTCAGCAAGACTGGTATCCTGAGGAGTAGACTGGGAAACATGAGCTCATGAAATAGCTGAATACTTCTGCAGCTTGCTGCTGAGGAGAAGCGCTACTAAACCCACCCAGCTCTGCGTGCTTTTGGAATCAATTATCTTCCAATCAAGCTCCTTGGGTAAAACTGTTCTTACAGAGAAACAAGGCTGTAGTCAAGTTTGATATTTTCCATTACTTTAAATTGGGTTTACCTGAAGTCTTGTTTAAAACCTCCCAGTGCTCTTGCTCTCTGCAAACTTCAATTGAAGATTTGGGGACAAACTTATTAAGTGTGGCATGGACATCTGTGTCTCCCTGTGACAACCAGATTTCTTCATTATCCCTCACGTTCCTGTGAGTTTCTAAACCGCTTGCAGACTGGTTATTTTATTTTACAGGTTAACTTGGTCCTTCCAAGTGCCTGCACTAGAACTCCGACTACAGGAATTTTTTTATATCAGGACTTCAGAAGATTGCATGCTCTTTTTATAGCCCTGCTACTCCATTTACCTTGGCCTGCTGTCAAAGTCTAAGATCTGAAACGCTCCTACACTAGTCCCTGAGCAAACTCATCCACAGATCCACTTAATCCCAGAGACCTGTAGCAGTCACATTCCCTCACCATGTCCTCTGTCCAAGACTCTCTGCTTAGTGGCTGGAGCCCTGACATTTCTCCCATTTCTCCCTCTTTCGCTCCTAATTCACCCTTGCCACACTCCTAGCTACATCTCATGATGTTTTTTGCTGCCAGGACTCTGCTCAGAACTTGAAAAAAGTATTTCAGCAGCAGCCAGAAGACCTTCAAGACATTTTTCAGAATAGAGATTTAAGACTACATATGATGTCAAGAAGTTTTCATGTGACATCTCCAAAGAAAGTTCAAGACTTAGCTCCGACCAGAACATCCAGAATTTGTGACGGCCAAGAAAACAGTTCTTATATAGTGCTCCTGATGGATCTGATTAAATGGAAAAATACAGAAACAATGGGAGAATGTAGTTAAGCAACAGGAGAAGCTGCAAGAAAAACAAAGGCAGGAAGGAGGTGTGTTCAAGTAACAGACAAAAAGGAGAAGATAGAAATGGTGTAGAGAAGATCATCTTCAGGGAAAGACAAAGCGATAGTAATTCCATTGGAAGTGAGACAGACTGAAATGTTCAGAGGCAAGGCCCTGAAACCCTGCTGTCTCGCTAACCGGCATCAGAAAGGGGCTGATTAGTCTCATCAATATTTTTGGTATCTGCAGTGGGATTACACAATTACCTCATTTCTTAAGAGAAGATGTATACAGCTTCAGCAGCTTTCTGTCAGGGAACATCAAGAAAAAGCACACTCATCCCCTTCCTGGTAACCTTGGGTTGACACAACACAGACATCAGATTCTCAGATTAGCATTAAACATCATGAAACGTTCAAGATCTTGAAGGAGATGCTTCCACCACAACAGAAAGTGTTCTGACTTTCAAATAAACCATTGCTCCTGCCTCCATCTGGTCTGAGTTTCTTGCTGGCACCTGGCTCACCCCCTCTCTCACATCTGTACTGTGACACTGCCACCGTTATGTCTCTACAGCTCAAAGAGAAGCTAGTACACAAATGAGCCAGTTGTGAACACTCAAGAGACTCCTACAGAATCACAGGATGATGGGGTTGGAAGGGACCTCTGGAGATCATCTGGTCCAACCCCCCCTGATCCAGCAGGTCACCCACAGTGAGGTGCCCAGGACAGTGTCCAGGTGGGTTTGGAATCTCTCCAAAGCAGGAGACTCCACAACCTCTCTGGGCAGCCTGCTCCAGGCTCTGCCACCCTCACAGCAGAGAAGTTTCTCCTCCTGGTCAGGTGGAACCTCCTGGGTTCCAGTTTGTGCCCGTTGCCCCTTGTCCTGTCACTAGTCACCACTCAGAAGAGTCTGGCCCCAGCCTCTTGTCCCCGGGGACCCTTTAGCTCTTGCTCAGCATTGATCAGATCCCCTTCTCAGGCTTCTCTTCTCCAGCTGAACAGCCCAAGGGCTCTCAGCCTTTCCTGGCACAGAGATGCTCCAGGACCCTCAGCATCTTCACAACCTCTGCTGGACTTTCTCCTGAGTCCAGAGTACTCTGTCTCTCTGCAACTGAGGAGTCCAGCACTGGGCCAAATACTCCCAAGGTGGCCCCACTAGGGCAGACCAGAGGGGGAGGAGAACCTTCCTTGACCTGCTGGCCACACTTCTCAGTGCACCCCAGGTGACCATTGGCCTTCTCAGCCATGAGGGCCCATTGCTGGCTCACTGGCAATTAGTTCTTCTCCACACTCCCAGATCTTTCTCTGCAGAGCTGCTTCCCAGCAGGTCAGCCCCTCACCTGTACTGCTCCATGGGGTTACTCCTCCCCGTCCAAGACCCTACACTTGCCCCTTTTGTACTTCTTGAGGTTCCTCTCTGCCCAAGTTGGACAGCAGCACAGCTCTGATGTGTCAGCCACTCCTGTCAGTTTTGTATCACCAGCAAACTGGGAGAGGGTCTATTAGTCCCTTCATCCACGTCATTGATGAAGGTGCTGAACAAGACTGGACTCGATCCTGACCCCTGGGCAACACCACTAGCTACAGGCCTCCAGCTACACTCTGTGTCACTGATGACAACCCTTTGAGCTCTGTTATTCAGCCAGTTTTCAATCTACCTCACTGTCCACTCATCTAACACACACTTCACCACTGGGGTAGGCTGCTGCCCAAGGGATCATTCAATGTCAGATTAGAAAACACAAGTTTTCCATCCAAAAAAACAAAACAAAACAAAACAAAAACGTGTTTGAAGGAAAAAGTATGGCAAAAATCAAGAGAGGAAGACCAAGCAACTTCATTGCTGTGAAGACCTCCAAATATCCCAAACAACATAAATCTCTTAGCAGGGCACCAGGCAAAGAACCAGAGGATGGCAATAACTATACTGTTTCTGTGTAAATACACACTAAAAACCAAGGACAGCAAGTAAAATGAGAGATTTTGTGAAATATTTTAAATTATTTCAGCACCTTAGTCACTGTGTATGGTGAACTTGCCTCAATCCTAAGCAATACCTCCTTTACACCATCAACTGTTGCCTGCTTTCCTCTATTTGTCTCCCTATTACAGGACTGACAAGTGCAATGTCCACAGACTGTGAATTAAATTTAGAATCATCCAGCTATTAGAAATCTGGGCAATTAGCAAATACTTATAGATGAACAAATGACTCCTAGTGTCTCCACTAGTGACTGATCTCGCTAAGCTATAAGCCACAACTCCTCACTACGGGTCCCTCACCATTACACGTGGTTTGGCTTGTAAATAGTTATAATTTAAAAGAAGCAGCAGCCAGATCAGACATTCAACTCTGAGCAGCTCCCCACTGGGTTTTTGACTGAGGCTCCCTTTATGAAATTTAGAATGCTAAAAACAAGCTTCAAAGGATGCTCAAATAATTTTTCTTTTTTCCATTCAGGGCTGGAGACCTCTGGAGATATTGCAAAGCATCAGGACTAGTTGCTGAGTGTAACAGTCACAGACTCAATCTACAATGCTTCTCAGAAGGCCTCATTTCAAGGCAACATCCCCTCACAGATCAAGGACAGGTGGGTATGAAATTAGAGGAAAACTGAAAACAAATTTCCAAAATAAGTTCTGTCTGCTTGCGCGTAAGGCCTTTATGCATCTGCCTCAGAGGAAGGATATTTCTTGAGATTTGAGAGGAAAAGCCTGCATCTCATACCTGTATCTTTGCTGGATCTGTAGCATAGCATGCTGCCTTCATAGAATCATACGCTGGCTGAGGGTGGAGGCACCTCTGGAGGTCATCTGGTCCAATCCCCCCTTCTCCAGCAGGGCCACCCAGCACTACTTGCCCAGGACTGTGTCCAGACGATTTCTGAATACCTCCACAGATGGAGACTCCACAACTTTTCTGGGAAATCTGTGACAGTGCTTGGTCACTCTCAAAATGAAAGTGTCTCCTTAGGTTCAGAGGAAACTTCCTGGGTTTCAGTTTGTGCCCACTGCCCCTGCTCCTGGCACTGAGAAGGGCCTGGATGTGCCTCCTTTGTATCATAGAAACATAGAATGCTTTGGGTTGGGAGGGACTTTAACCATCGTTTAGTTCCAACTACCCTGCATCCTCCTTTCAGGTATTCATACCGACTCACAAGATCCCCCTTCACCAGCCTGAACAGCCCCAGCTCTTTAAGCCTTTCATCTGAGGACAGACATTCCAATCTCTTCTTCATCTTGGCAGGCTTTTCCTGGACTCTCTCCAGTAGGTCTCTCTCTCTCTAATTCTCCCTGTAGTAATTTTCCCAAGAGCTCACCAGAAATTATACTCTCTCCAGGCACACATCACACTCCAATCTCACTCCTCCCTTCAGCTCAGCCAGTAACTCAAAACAACTCTTGTTCCGATAAATTTTTTGACTGAGGTATTTTTCTGCCAGGTTCTTCATCTTGAACTCATCCAGGTAGCAAGGAGAAGCAAAGGAAAGGAGTGCCTGTCCCTGCCAAACCAAATGAATTCCAGTGCAAAAGGTGACGTGGACTTATCAAAATTTACTGCACATCTTATGGGACAACAACAACAAAAAGACAAGAATTTATCAGGGGTGAAGAATACGTCATCCAAGGGAAAGATATTTAGAATGGAAACAACTTCTCATTTTAGACAAACCAGATATGATGGATGCCTGGAAAATATCTGAGAGAGATTCCTTTGGGCAAAATTTTGAAGTCTTTGACTTTAGGGGAACTACTAAAGCAGCTGTGGAATGAACTAAATCACAGGTCAAAGGTTAAATCAGACTTATGCTGAATTAATATCTAGCTTTGGGAACACATGAATCAATGTGTTACAGATGGACAAGTTCCTTTAAAAGGTGAACAGACTGATACAGTGGCTTCGTAGTCAGTTGAATAATAGACTAACTACCTTTTCCACATTTTTGTCTCCCTGTTTCCCAGCCATTAGCCATCTGATCCAACCTCCCACTGTCAATGCAGGAGCAGAGGAAAGGAACACAAGCTGGGGATGAAATCCTGATCTACTTAAACAAATGGAGCAGCACAGAAATAATTCTATGAGTATTTATGACTTGGAGCCAATTTACATCTCCTGTCTGCTGCTTAGTGCTCTTTATCTCTCCCGTGTCTTAAATCTTATCCACAAACGTGGGACAAGAGTTACAACACATTTGAAGTATTAACAGCAACAAGAGCAGGGCTGGAGCATCCCTCACCCGAGAACATCCTTCTCTACTTACCTAAACTGTGGCCGTTTTTTGTGTAGAAGCAGGTATTGTTGATAAGGTTGACACAGCAGCCGATCACATCTCCAGTGGTGAAGGTAGGGCCATAGGGCTGTCCTGTCCCTGAAGAACAAAAGGAGTGCCCATCGTCGCCATGGTACCCATAAGAATGTTTATCCCATCCTGCAAAACACCAGGTAAAAGAATGGATCAACAACAAAGGCAGTTGAGCAGAATGACGCAGGAACTACAGCTCTCGGGATGCAATTCTCCGTTAGGAAACTCAAAATTTTGACTCGTACCTCTGATTCATCCCAATATTAACTTTCTCATACCAATAATTGAAAAGAAATGAATATTCATCAATCGCAATACAACATTTCAGTTTCAACCTCATTTATCTTTATAAGAAATAAGAAAAAGAACAGATCGCAAAAAGTCATTCTGACAAAGACAAAGATTTTTTTGTTTTAAAAAAACAGTAAAGTCCCATTTCTGTTTTATCTTGTCTGCAGTGAAACAAGCTCCTCTTCAAACATTTGTGTTTCCCACTAACACAATCTTCCAGCAAAAGCATTTAATAGAGTAATTCTCAGCCAACAGCAGCTTTATCTGCACCTTTTTTGCTCGCAGGTGTAGCCGAAAGGCTAGAGGCAATTTCTACATTCTCACCTTTACATCTCCAGTTGATGAGGATTTCTGTGGTCCCCTTGGCCAATAATATTCTTACTCTGTGGACAGCTTAAAACACAACCCTTCCTTGTCAACAGGCAATTTTCAAAGTGGTCAATTCTAACATTAATATATTTTATTTCTTCTGCAGTGTGCACTGTGCCCAGGAATAAAGCTGGTCCTAGGGACTGCACCCTGCCCTCCTGCTCTGAGCAGTTCAGGTTTTTTTCTGTTCTACCTCAATTCTGTTGTAAATTCTCTTATGTGTTTCTTACATGTAGAAATGCTGGATGTAACTGGTAACCACTGGAAAAAAACAGAGAGATGAATCCATCCTCTAAAAGATAGAGTGTTCTTGAGACAGCATGTTGGTCATCTTCTACAACCACTGGACTTGATCTTAGTTCCTTTTCTAGCTGGAACTATTCTGTGATTTGATAATTCTCTTTTTAGGACTCATCTCCCTCTTGCAGAAGAGAGGAGAGGGCTCTGGTGGTTGTGGCCACAATGCTACATGAATCTACTAGCCCATGCCTGCCAACTTCAGTTGCTTCTGCTGCTCAAGATGGCTTGTCCTCTTGTAAATGCTGGGCTTTGAACCCTGAGCCCCAAATTAAGGTCGACATATGGGTGATTCGCACAGCCCTTCATAAAGAGGTGGTGAGTTTGCCTTAGAGCTTCCCCCCAGGGTGCAGCTAGCCCTGCAGAGAGAGCCAGAAGGGAAATGAGCCCCAGGGGTCCCGCAGGGAGCTGACAAAGGTCAGGGGTCTGCTTGGGGAAAAAAGCTGGGACCACTGGCAGGGAGTCAGGAGTGTCTGTCTATGGAGTGCACTCCACAGAGCCTCCTGGTTCAGGGAAGACCTCCTGAGTCTCCTTGAAGCTGGGCCCCGGTCTGTTTAGACCTTTGCGAACGTGGGCAGATTAAGGTTGTTGCTGATAAACTGGATGCTGGTCAAACTGTGCCTGAGAAGGCTACAGTGCAGGTTGCCCAGTGTAAGCGTGGAAAGAGACGGGGGCACTGTGCGCATAAGAAGGTCCATTCAGAGGTTGTGCAGGTGGATCATAATACTGATGACGCTGATAATTATATCTGGTACCCTGCAGAGTCTCATGGGGCCGTTGCCTCAGATGACTCTGCAGATGTGAGACCAGTCATCAGGAGAAAAATGGAATTTTCAGAAAATGAACCACCAGTAAGTGTGCCTACCATGGAAGACTTTATGCAGCAGGAAATTAATATTTTTGCGCTCTTTAGCCAAAGACCAAGTGAATCCCT